>NW_025215070.1:45976-49457 GCF_004010195.1 Chiloscyllium plagiosum
TACATACGAATGCAAAATTTTAAAGTAAACAAATGAAAACAGGATGTAAAATCGAGATCAAATGTTCACTCAGACATTGAAGGAATATCTGCATAAAGCATTTTTTTTTACGGAGCCCGATGGACGAAGATAATTCTTTGGCGAACATCGACATAAAATTCAGTTTCAGCTACAAAGAGATTCCCTTAAATATATTTGTCTTGTCCACGGGTTTTTCAAATAATGTGATTTCTTTCCTTCCATAGAGATTTCCCCACGTGCTTTAGCTCTTCTCTGAATTTGTTCTGGGTTGCTGCATAAATGCATGGGTTCACGAAACAACTCAACAACTTCAACATATTTCCTGTTTCAGTTGCGATGTATTCAGGGTTGCCAAAGTCACCCCGGTAGTAGTTAGGGTGTGGCAATCTGGTTATGACCAAACACACCGACTGCGTCAACCAAAGCAATATTAAACTACCTGATACCGAGAACAATAAAATAATGGACTTCCTCCGGTTTTCCAACCCTGATTGGTTTCGCTTCTCAGTTCTGTGACCCTGGAGTCCAACGCGAGTTCTATTCGCTACGACAACACGTTGGATGGTTAAAGAATTAAACAAGAAAATTAGGAGAAATGGAAGCCAAGCAACCCAGGTGCTGTAGAACCAGACAAACGACATTCCGGGAGATGAAGCAAAGAAAGTTACACTTGACCGGCAGCCCCATTCAATTTGATTAATGATTTGCACTGGTTCATATGGAAACAAAACCGGGATGTTCTTTAACATGATCAAAACTGAGATGATTATTAATATTCTAATTGCAGTTTTTTCAGTGCAATGTTTTGTCTTAAACTTCTGACAGCAGATCACCACAAATCTGTCAAATGTGAACGAAACGGTGAACCAAACAGTAAAATCTACACTGTTCACAATCATGTATGCAATGAGCTTGCACACAGGTGTGTGGGACAAGAAGGAAAATGGAAAGTGATAACTCAAAATACGATACACTATAATACTATTGATAATAACCAATAGATCCGATGTTGCCATGGCCACCATGTAAGATGAGATGCATTTGGAAAGACCACAGTTTCCTCGGAAAAGAATTAAAATAGTCATCACGTTCGCTGTCAGAGAAACAGAAATGTTCATTAATATTGCAATGCATTGTTGAAACAGAGGAAAAGAGACTTTTGAACACATTGTGAGTGATTTACATAATAGAAAATTTACCCAAGCATTTAATACACTGATCCAGTCGTCAATCTATGTGGTATTGTCTGACTCTCTGAAGATCAGCAAATATATTTTCAGACGACTCTTATGTTGAATTGTTATTGTTAAACCAGTACTGCTTCCAGAAAAAGGGAATAGGAAAAAGTGTCCTGACATGATTCTCGATATTGTTCTGGTAACACTGAGACATTCAGTAAGTACCATTAACAAGGAAAAACTAAAATCAATTAAATACAAACGGGTTGAATGGCTTACCTGGAAGACTAACAGCTGCGAGAAGTGGATAGTAAATCTCTTTCAACAGCAAAATCGGTGGTTTCGTCATTTCTGAGAATGAATGCCTTCTGCAGAGGCTGGTGTGTGGCCAAGGTATGGAAAGGCAATGTGTATTTATACATGCATCAGACCACAAGAGAGTTAATTACTTCAAATCATCACTGACATTACTCACAATCACCTTGGCAATGAAAACAAAGTTTTCTTTTGCATAATGTCTCAAATAAAATATGAACGGAACCTGGCACCGTTGCATTCACTTCCTTGCCTTCTCCATTCATTGGATTCTGATGTCATGTGGATTGCCTTATGTCTGAATTTAGACAGTTTTCCTTTGAATGACATAATCCTGCCTCGTGAATTGGTATCTAAGTTTCTGTCATTAATCCCTTCATCGACTGTACCCTTATCTGGCCAATTGCCAATTGTTCCATCATTAATGCATGTGGCGGCTCATCACAGCCTAACCATTCCCCAGTTTCTGAAATCGCATACTCAGTCGGGATTAATTGGCAAGTGAATTCTGAACAATTGATTACTCTCTTGGAGGTTCACTCATTTACACATCATATTCAATAAAACCAGTAATTTTCCTCCTTACCTTTAAGTGTGCCACCAGCCGAGCCAGTAACATATTCTATTCAAGCTGGAAATCAAATAGTTCATGTACGAGCTTGGTATGAACACCGAGCACTGAATGAATCTGATTGTTTCTCTTACAAAACACAAGGCAGCTGGTGCTATTTTCAAAGAAGATACTAATGTTTAAGAATAGAGAAGAGGATTCTAAAACGACCAACCTGTAATACTTTTTGTTAAAAAAAGGGAACGTGGTCAATTGTTTTTAACCATGAACCGATCAGCTGAACATCTCTGGTTGAAATTTAAAAAGTAGACTCAACTGCTCAGGAACGAATACCAGTCCACTTGGAAAATCACAGATTAATCTAGCAGAATCGGCATGGCTCCAAAATAGGAAAACAGTTTCTGAGAAATTCCTTCGAACTTTTCGAGTAGATCTGAACCATAATCGAAAGAAAGAGAAGCAGTCAAAGCAGAGTGATCAAACTACAAGAAGGCGTTTCACAAGGAACCGTGCAAAAGGTTAAGACACGAGAGTCCATGGTATTAGAGGTTGCACGTCAGCATAGTTTCAGAATTTAGCATTTGGCAGGAAATAGCAAATACTGTTCAGGAGTTACGTTTACAAATGACGATCTGAATCGTTGGGGGTTCAACAAGGGTCAGTCCTGGTACCACAAATGTTTTATGACCTTTATTAATGATTTGCAGGAAGGAAGGAAATGCACCTTTTTGCCAAATTTTCAGACAACACAACCACAGATGACAAGGTAAATCCGAAAAGGTGTACAACCAATCGACGGTGAGGTACTGATCGATAAAGTAAGTGGGCAAAGATAATGCCCAACGTAATAAAACGCGAAAGCAATGAGAGGTTCTTCATGTTGAAATGGGGAGGAAGAAAACGCAGCATTATTTCAATGAAAATAACGGAAAAAGGCTGCAGCACATAAATGCTTGAGAGTACTTCTGCATGAAACAGAGAAACGCATAGGGAGGTGCAAGTGGTAATCAGGAAAACTAATTGAATTTTTGCCCAAATTTCAAAGGCTTTGGATTAAAAGAATGCGTAATAGTTATTGCAAAGTGTTGGTGACACCACATCCGGAGTACTCTGAACAGTTTCTGTCTCCTTATTTAAGAAAATATATGACTTCTTTCAAGCCAGTTCACGAAATTACAAACACTCATAGAACATAGAACATAGAAGAATACAGCGCAGTACAGGCCCTTCGGCCCTCGATGTTGCGCCGATCCAAGCCCACCTAACATACACTAGCCCACTATCCTCCATATGCCTATCCAATGCCCGCTTAAATGCCCATAATGAGGGAGAGTCCACCACTGCTACTGGCAGGGCAGTCCATGAACTCACGACTCGCTGAGTAAAGAACATACCC
>NW_025215070.1:50242-58909 GCF_004010195.1 Chiloscyllium plagiosum
GACTTGCTGAGTAAAGAATCTACCCCTAACATCTGTCCTATACCTACCACCCCTTAATTTAAACTATGCCCCCTCGTAAAAGCTGACTCCATACGTGGAAAAAGGTTCTCATGGTCAACCCCTAATCATCTTGTACACCTCTATCAAGTCACCCCTAAACCTTCTTTTCTCTAGTGAAAACAGCCCCAAGTGCCTCAGTCTTTCCTCATACGATTTTCCTTCCATACCAGGCAACATCCTGGTAAACCTCCTCTGCACCCGTTCCAGTGCCTCCACATCCTTCCTATAGTATGGCGACCAAAACTGCACATAATATTCCAGATGCGGCCGTACCAGAGTCTTATACAACTGCATCATGACCTCAGGACTCCGGAACTCAATTCCTCTACCAATAAAAGCCAGTACGGCTTATGCCTTCTTCACCGCACTATTTACTTGGGTGGCAACTTTCAGAGATCTGTGTACATGGACACCAAGGTCCCTCTGCTCATCCACACTACCAAGTATCCGACCATTAGCCCAGTACCCCATCTTTTTGTTACTCTTACCAAAGTGAATCACCTCACACTTAGCTACATTGAACTCCATTTGCCACCTTTCTGCCCAGTTCTGCAGCTTATCTATATCCCGCTGTAACCTGCCACATCCTTCCTCACTATCTACAACTCCTCCGATTTTCAAACCCAGAGTGTGGATTTTCCGTATGTGTAAAAGCTAAACTAGTTCGGAATCTACTCCTAGATATTTAGAATTATGAGAAGTGAAGTCACCGAAATATGCAGAATTCTGAAGGGAGTTGACCAACTAAATGCTGAGAACAGGTTTCCCTTCATCGGAGAGTCTCGAATCAAATGATACTGGATCAGAAGGAAGGCAATTCAATTTGAGACTCAGAGAAGATGCAAGTTCATCTTAGATTAGATTAGTTACAGCGTGGGAACAGGCCGTTCGGCCCAACAAGTCCACACCGACACGCCTAACATTACGGGCAATTTCGCATAACCGACACACATGACCTGCACATCTTTGGACTGTGGGAGGAAACCGGAGCACCCGGAGGAAACCCACGCAGACACGGGGAGAATGTGCAAACTCCACACAGTCAGTCGCCTGAGGAGAGAATCGAACCCGGGAGTCTGGCGCTGTGAGGCAGCAGTACTAACCACTGTGCCACCGTGCCGCCCAAAGGATTATGGCTCGGGACCCGTTGCCGCAGACAGCTGTGGGTCAGAATCCACAGCTGAGATAGATATATTCTAATCACGACGGGAATCATTCATTATGGGAAAACGCAGGAATGGAACAACATTGGTTCGATCATGTTCCTGTTGCATGTCTGAGTCGGCTTTAGAAACAGCATCGTCTATTCTAGTTTATATTTCCTGCAAACCCATGGACTTAGTATGTACGAAGTATCAGCTCAAACCGTTGTAGTAAACATTTGGTTGCTGTGTCGATTGCCAGACAGAGAATTATTTTGTTGTTTGAAATGGTCAACTATTGCCTTCATGATCCTGTCCGCAATCACGATGAGATTACTGGATGTAACTTTGTTCGCTTTGTTCGTTTTTAAACGTTTCATCACCATACGAGGTAACATCATCAGTGAGCCTTTAATGAAGCACTGGCATTGTGGACCGCATTCTACTTATGTGCTTGGGTTTCTGTGGGCAGGTAATGTCATTTCCTGTGGTGATGTCATTTCCTATGCTTTTTCTCAGAAAATGTTCTAATGCAGCTTCGCATGGATGTTGGGATGATTGCTCCTGTAGTTCTGTATTTGTTCCATGTGTGTTGTTTTCCTTTAGACCTTGGTTTGAAGCTCTCCATTGACTGTTCATTCTCCTGTGACATCAAGGAATGGCACATTATTGTGGTTTTCCTCCACTATTTCTTCTTCTCCCACAAATGAAGCTGCATTGGAACATTATTTTAACGAACCGCCACAAACTGCAGAACAAAAGCTCTACGAAGATTAAAAGAAAACCACATATACAGCGCATATAAAAAGCGGTTAGCCAATGAACACTGACCGTCAATTTCTCATTAAAAAAAAACAAAGCAGCAGACTAAAACCCTCCCAGAAACCTTAGCCACTCTTACTTTCATCATAAACATCTCAGGAACGACTGCCAGACTACTCAAGCCTCTTGGTCTTATGGTAGCCCACAAACGCCCCACCACCCCCTAACACACTAAAATGAACTTGAAACACGCGGTGCAGACAACAAGCAAGACGTACGTCATTTACAAAATACTAATTTGGACAACCAGGCAGAAAACTAGCCTCCAGGATACATGAACATCAACTTGCCACGAAAAGACATGACCCATATCACTAGTATCCTTACATACAGATGAGGAATGTCACCACATCGACTCTGACAACATATCCATTCTTGGACAAGTCAAACTGAGACACTCACGACATTCCTAGAAGCATGGCATTCCAACACGAACTCTATCAACAAAAACATCAATTTCTATTCAAATATCATCCTCTGAGAAAAAGAACAGGAAATGATATCCCCAACACAAGAAATGGCATCACAAGCATGGAACTAATCAACTTCTCTTATTTTCCGTCGATAATCATTATATCGTCAGTCAGATCTTGGGCCAAACTGAGTCTGCATGGTGGTTTTCTGCTCTACAGTTTGAGCAGTCTACACTTTTAGGGGTTCAATGTTCAGTTTCAAACATCGATGCTTAGACAACGTTTACAAGTCAGATAGCCTGAAACTGGAATAATCGACCAGTGATTTTTCATTCCTTTATTTGAAAATTGGCAGATCTGGGATGCCCATATCTCTGTCTGCACCAGTGAAAAAGAACGTGCTGTTCCATGGATCGGTGACATTGCAGGTGAGCAGTGGACATGGTCCTGATCAACGTGTACACCAAAACTACACTGTGCAGACTGAAAATGCCAGATCCTGCAACACAATAACGATCCAACATTTCAGCAATGTAAGGTAGGACCTTGATCAATAATAAGTTGTGCTTGAAAGCAGTAAACAACCAAAGTTTGACCGGTGGATAAGGACAAAAAAACTGGATCAAACACATGGACCTCTTCGAGAAACGTTCATTTTGGAGGAGTCCAAAAATTCAGTTTCTGAGGTAATAAGAGCTCATGTGAAAGAGCAGAAGGTTGAAATGGCAAGAATCGCAGCTAAATGGCTGATCATTATGAATTGGCTCATAAAGCAAAGTTCGGCCTCCAACATCAAGTTCTTTTGTCTCTGTGATAACAAGGTCACAAACCCACCAGGTGAAACGGGAGCGGAAATTACAGAACACAAATAAGGAAATTGAAGTAGAATTATCAGAGGCCATGTTTGATCGAATGATTCAATCAGAAAAAGGATCAGTGGCGGATAAAGCGGATATTTTTCGTGCAAATCAATTAACTACTTAGTCACAACAGGAAGTTGGATAACTGAAGCAAATGTATCAGATAGTGTACACAGACAAATGAAAATCTGAGTATATTCCCGAATGTTGCAATCTTAAAAACGATATCTTGATAAGGAAGTCGAGGCCATCATATATCGGGCAGATGAGAAATAGGCAGAGGTTCATCAAGTTGTATTATCATGGCATTATGGAAAGGCAGTGTTGCATGTAACACATGAATTACGAATGCAAGGTCATTCAGTTTTAAGGAAACTTCAAGCTAAAACTTATAAAGTATTTTTCATAGCCTGGACTGCATATGATGGGGTTGGCCATATTTTCGACATGCCATACATCTCAGGCAGTAATAAAACAATCAACTTTAATACTCATTCGTGCATTTGAGAAAACGTCGATTGTGTAGGATACCTACAGATGATACAAAAATAAAAATTAGCTTTTGTTGACAACAATGCACGTGTCCTCTAGATTTCCAACGGCCTTTCCATTCCGTCATATCACAGCTAAAAGGACTGCAGACGTCGAACACAAGCTTTTCACTAGATACAAACTACCCACAAAAAAATAATCAGATCAAGAGTGAAATATACATCCAAATTATTGCGGCAAGTTATGGAAAATTACAGACACAACAATTCAAATCTACTGCAGACCATCTGTAATCACAAAGTTGCAGTAGAAAGCTGGCATCAGGCTTTTAAGGCATGTTGAGGGTTTATAATCAGGATTATCCAGACGATCAGGATACAGGAATTCCATATGTACCTATTTTGCATTCGCTTTGCAACAAACGGACCCAGCAAATTCAGTCCATTTCAATTCACTTTGGACCAAGATGTGAGAGGAGCACTGAAAATAATTAAGGAGAAATTCGATGAGATTCCTTCCAGTGTGGAAACAGGCCCTTCAGCCCAACAAGTCCACACCGACCCGCATACCACCCAGACCCATACTCTTTTATTTACCCCTACACCTAACACTACGGGCAATTTAGCATGGCCAATTCACCTAACCAGCACATTTTTGGATTGTGGGAGGAAACCGGAGCACCCGGAGGAAACCCACGCAGACACGGGGAGAATGTGCAAACTCCACACAGAGAGTCGCCTGATACGGGAGTTGAACCCGGGTCTCTGGCGCTGTGAGGCAGCAGTGCTCACCACTGTGCCACAATTAGTGACTCAGAATTCATGGACCACATACTTGGACTTTTGTCAAACTTAAGGAAATCAGTAAATAGACACGTACCCTGGCTGCAATGTGGAGAGAGTAAACTGTATATTTTTATTGCATGTGTGGGAATTGTATTTCTTAGAACAGCATAGCATTTCAGTCTTGTGTTTTTCTCGTGAATAGTAGTTATGCAGGAATGGTTTAGTATGATAATACTTTAGTTAATTTGTTCAATTTTCGAGTCAGATATATAAATTATTATTTGTGCATTGTAAAATGAGTGTCAGGGATTTCTTTCACTTAACTACTAGAAGTTGCTGAAAAACGGGATGACACCTCTTTTCATGGTCTTTTAACAGATTATAGGGTCTGGCGCTATCCATTGGGTGGTTGAGTTCTTGTTCTAAGAAGGGTGATCCTTCTCCTCTATAGCACACAAAGACAGCAGATGTGGATCTTGGAACACGTTTCCTGCAAGGAAAAAAAAACGGGAGTCCAATGAAAGCCCTTCAATTGCCTGGATGTGTAAAGCTCCAAAGACAGTTGAGAAGTTGGCCACTCTCCAGGACAAAGCAGCCCACGCATTTGGTATTTGATGCACAAGCACCCACTTCCTCCCCCACCAGCTCACAGTCACAGCAGGACATACTATCGACAAGATGAACTGCAGAAATTCACCAAAACTCCTCAGCCATCACGTTCCATGATCATTTTCATGTAGAAAGACAAGGGCAGCACATGTATGGGATTACCACCATCTTCAGCTTCCCCTCCAAGCAACTCACAACGCTGACTTGGAAATATATCACCATTCCTTCACGTTCGCTGTGTGAAAATCCTGGAATCCCCTCCTTAAAAGCATCGTGGTCAAAACACTGTCGATGAGATGCAAATGTTCAAACGAGCAGCAAGCCACCACCTTCTCAAGGTCAACTACAGCTGTTCGCCAAACAGAAATGCTGACATCCCACAAATGAATAAAAACATGCATTAAGGAGAAGGGCTCTTACCTCTTATGAGGAAACAAAGAGCAGACTTGAGGACGTTGAAAAAGTAATTAATCATTTGAATGAAACCATCGAAATGATTAAGAATGATATGTCTCTATAGACCTTAAGTACGGATTTCTGTACAATTGGGCCACAACAGAATTCTTTGATAGCTGAACTCTGGAGAACAACACTGCACATGGGTCTATCAATGGACATAAAAAGACAGACAATCTTGGTTGAAATCATAGCCTGAATCCACCATTAATCGGGTAATATCAAAGGTAGCTTCTGAGGCTTAACTTGCTCTCATCAGGACTCTCAGCTTCGTGTAAATATCCAATGAAGTTGAAGTATTTCTCTGAGCAATGGTTCGGCTGTGAGGCTTCTTAATAAACAGCCAAATCAAATGTAGATTTGGGTAATTCACGCGAAGGGACTTTTTTTCCAAAGTAACTTGTTAAGGGACGTTGACAAACTGTCATACAGGAATTGAAAGCAATTAGCTGTTTCTGAGATGCAACTTTTGTTTGCTGTTTTCTGTGGCTCAGGAGATGACATTGCTTGATAAGCCGCTGGTTCATGACGAGCAGTTCAATTAGATCGTCTGGAGAAAGAATGTCGTGAGGAAAAGGGACTAACAGAAGCATAAGCTGCGCTTCAAAGAGATATTCAATGCCAAAATTAAAATGTAACAGAGGAGCTACTCCTGATATGAAAGCAAGCTGTATACATGGTGGCTCCATCGCAGTGATCAATGAAGTGAATGAACGTGTCGAATAGACCATCCACAGATTCACACCATAAACTTGATGGACAGAAACGTGCATAAGAATTCAATCACAGGATGTCTCAGTCTCAGACATTCACAGAACAATACCGTTTAACAATCAAACAGTCATCACATGTAAAGGTAGGCAGTATTACTTAAGATCGGAGCGAGATTCCTCAACTAACTTGGTGAGAGTGAAATTCCATTCTCAGACTGAACTTGCAGACTTGAGAGGTGTCATTTTGTTTGCTATGTGCTATAAAGTTGAAATACTTGTTTCAGTATTTGATTGTCTGTGAGATTTCTTAAAGAAACTGTCAAATCGAAAGCAGCTTCGATAATTCGCATTGAACAAATACTGACTGGGAGAAGGTCTGGTAATGGCGTACAGAAGCAAATCAGCCATGGGCGAATGGTGGATGAACCGAATTTCCTAATTCTGTTTCTATTTCTTGTCGTCTAACGGTTGTCTGGTAGACAACTCTTCCCTGGGTCTTCCATCGTTTCTGATGATTGACTTCCATTTGCCTGATGATGATCGGCAAACACTCATTGGACCGAACATTCTGCTTCCGTGCTGTGTGACTCTGTGAGTCTGTTACATGTTTATGTCATCTAATTAACTGACAGCATAAGTGCACTGAAATTGTACCTGTGTGAGGAAAGGTAGGTGAACAAACCTAAATAGCCTTCCTCTGGTAACATATATGAAGACAGCACTGGACAATTTCAGTCAGACAACAACAAGTGGGCATTAAATACTGGCTTGGACAGTGACTCAACTTTCCCCTCGTTGAATCTAATAGAATTATTAGGATTTGATTGAGACAAAAAATTGCTCAGATTTCCCCCAATGTCACTGTGAGCTGGAACCATGTGTCACAGTCTACGAACACAGGGTAGAGCGTTCAGCACTGAGATGATGAGAGCTTTTTCAAACAGAGACTGTGTCGTACACCGAAACGGTAAATTCTCCACCACCTGACACTGCCTGCCATGCTGTGTTCTTCCACCTTTCCTGTTTGTTTCTCTGTGCAGTTCTCTGGCTCAATACAGAATTGATGTCAAATCAATCAATGCGCTCAAGAAGTAGACATGCGTATTTGTAAGGGCTATAAGAATGAAGGGGTCCAGGAATAATGCAGAAAGAAAAGCACTGAGGTAGAAGATCACTCATATTTTTGATATTACCACGAATCTACGGTTCCTAAGTGCACTCATCCCTGAATATTTTAGTCATCATACCTATGTGTACTGTGAGATAAATTTATTGAAGTTGTGGGTTACGTGTGTTCAGGTTTTTTAAAAACATAGTTCAGTATTTTACAATCACTGGGATACCAAGGAAGGACATTTTCTTTGTGTTTCTTTAGCCATACATAACGTTTTAATGAGTTACTTTGTCAGATAGTCCGGGGCAGTTCACGAGTTTGCTGCAGCAATATCATTGAGTATTTTTTCCAGACATAACCGGGATCTTAAACTGGAGCATTGGATCTGGGAATCCGCAATGGATGTATTTATTTCAACGTCAAATGTCACCTCTAATGGTATTTTTTCATAAACATTGACCTTTGCAAATACGGATAGTTTTTCCATGCAATGCAAAACGTTCAAACAAAAATAATATTAAAAATATGCAAAATCGAGATCAAATGTCCAATCAAACATCGAAGGAATATCTGCTGAAAGCATGTTTTTACACAGACCGAGGGGCCAAAATAATTCTCTGTTGGTAACATTGTGAAATTCAGGGTCAGCTACAAAGAGAGTTGGCTAAAATACATTTGCCATGTCCACTGTTCTTTTCTTCAAATAATATGTTTTGTTTTCGTCCATAGAGATTTCCCCACGTTCTTTAGCTCTTCTCTGAATTTGTTTTGGGTTGCTGCATAAATGCATGGGTTCAGGAAACAACTCAACAACTTTAACATTTCTCCTGTTTCAGTCGTGATGTATTCAGGGTTGTTGAAGTCACCGCAATAGTAATTACCGTGTGACAGTCTGGTCATGACCAAACTCACAGAATGTGTCGACCAAAGCAATATGAAACTGCCTGATACCGAGAATAATAAAATTATGGTATTCCTCCGTTTGTCCATTCTTGAATTGCTTTGCCTCTCAGTTCTGTGACCCTGGAGTCCAATGCGAGTTCTATTCGCCACGACAACATGGTGGATGGTTAGAGAATTAAAAAAGAAAATTAGGAGAAATGGAAGTAAGCAACCCAGGTGCTGTAGAACCAGACAAAAGTTATCCCTGGAGATGAAGCAATGAAAGTTACACTTGACTGGCAGTCCCATTCAATTTTAT
>NW_025215070.1:61142-62000 GCF_004010195.1 Chiloscyllium plagiosum
GTTATGGGTAGGTTCTTCACTCAGCGAGTCGTAAGTTCATGGGATGCCCTGCCAGTAGCAGTGGTGGACTCTCCCTCTTTATGGGCATTTAGGCGGGCATTGGATAGGTATATGGAGGATAGTGGGTTAGTATATGTTAGGTGGGCTTGGATCGGCGCAACATCGAGGGCCAAAGGGCCTGTACTGCGCTGTATTCTTCTATGTTCTATGTTCTATGTAATATCTAAATATTGTCCCATGTTATTTAAAGTCATTGTCATTGCCAAATTTCCCCAACATCAACATTCTTGGAGTCAGTATTAACCAAAAATGTGGGAGCAAACACACAAGACACAAAGGATTAAATAAAGAGTTTTATTTAAGAAAGAAACAAGGAAGGAATTAAACTAGTTGAGAATGAGGAGTCCTCTGGCTTGTTGGTCCATCCTAAGTCAAAGTCTGTTTTGCAGTGTGTCACTCACCTCCTGACTCACCAATATCTTTTCACCATCTACAATATACAAATCAGAAATGAGAGTACTCTGCTTTTGCAGGAATAAGTTTATTGTATCAGCATGTGTTGCCAACCACTGCCAAGGTGTGCTTGAGTAGATTGATGCCACAATCCCCTCTCCTTACTCGGTCTACAAGCCTACTTAATCTAAAATGGTGGAGAAAACCCACTGGGAACTTTAATGACAAGAAGCACTTGTGTTAAACAAGATGCAGTTTATTGCAATGATAGAAATCAGGGGCAAAGTACATTGGCAAGTTGGACAGCATTTTAAATGGGCCTGAATGATGTAGGCATATAGGAATAGGAGTAGGCCATTCAGCTCCTTGAGTCTGTTTCACCATTCATTGAGAGTATGCATTGAT
>NW_025215071.1:0-8615 GCF_004010195.1 Chiloscyllium plagiosum
GGCCCTGTTTATTGTGACTGGCCACTTCAATCAGCCAGTCTAAGGAAGGTATTGACCAAGTACCACCAGAACAGTACCTGCCCCACAGGGGCCAGAATATTTTAGACTACGGCTACACCACTGTGAAGGATGCTTACCGCTCCATCCCCCGCCCTCATTTCCAGGAACTCCGACCACAATGCATGTTTCTTCTCCTGGTTTACAGGCAAAAGCTCAAGCAGGAGACCCCCTCGCGGATTCAAATCCAGTGCTGGTCGGAGGAGGCAGAGGATCAACTCCAGTGCTGTCTAGAATTGGTTGATTGGGCCATGTTCAAACAGTCTGCAGGTACCTTGGACGAGTATGCCACCACTGTCACAGACTTTACCAGCAAGGGTGGGGAGGACTGCAAACCGAGGAAGTCAATCCGGGTGTTCCCCAACAGGAAACCCTGGATGAATCAGGACGTATAGAACCTACTAAAAACCAGGCATGAGGCCTTCAGATCAGGAGACACACTCAAATATAAGGAATCCAAGTATGACCTTCGCAGAGCCATTAAGACAGTCAAGGACCAATGACTCTCCAAACTAGAAACCCAGACAGATACCCAGCGACTATGGCAAGGACTGAATGACATCACAGGTTCTAAAAAGAGACAGTGCAAGATAGCAGGCGATGACGTATCCCTCCCAGATTGTCTCGACACCTTCTCTGCTCACTTTGAGAGGTAACACCGATTCCGACAAGTCCTGACGAAGCTATCCCAACAGTCACTGCTTCAGAGGTCAGATCAGTTTTCCGTCGGTTGAATCCAAGGCAGGGCAAGACGGAGTAGCAGGCCATGCACTCAGAGCATGTGCAGAACAACAGGCAGAGGTCTTCTCAGACATCTTCAACCTCTCTCTGCAGCAGGCCTCTGACCCTGCCTGTTTCAAGAGGGCCAACATCATCCCTGTGCCTAAGAAGGCTCATGCAGCGTGTCTCAATGACTACCGCCCAGTGGCCCTAACTTCGGTGGTCATGAAGTACTTTGAAAGGTTGGTCATGGCATTAACCAACTCCAGCCTTCGCACTACTCTTCACCCACTCCAATTTGCCTATTGGACCAACAGTTCCACATCAGGTACCATATCACTTGCCCTTCACTCCTCCCAAAATGTCTTGACACCAAGAACAGCTACATAAGGATCCTACTCATTGGCTACAGTTCAGCATTCAACACCATTATCCCCTTGTGATTACTAAACATAGTTATCTTGGACTAAGCCCCACTCTCTACAACTGGATCCTCAGTTTCCTGACCCACAGGCCACAATCAGTGAAGATTGTGGTCAATATTTCATCCTCACTAACACTCAACACTAGAGCCCCCCAGAGGTGCGTATTCAGCCCCCTACTGTACTCACTGTATACCCATGACTGCCTCACCAAATACCACACTAATGCCTTTTACAAGTTCACTGATGACACCACCATAGTCGGTCGAATCTCAGATGACAATGAAACAGACTACAGATGGGAGGTGGAAGATCTGGAAAATGGTGCATTGAGAACAACCCAGCTCTCAATGCCGGCAAAACCAAGGAATGCATTATTGACTTTCGGCGGTGAATCACTCATGTCCCCCTACACAATAACAGCACAGAGGTGGAACGAAAGCTTTCATGGACTCTTCATGTGGACACACTGGTTACAAAGGTCCAACAACATCTCTTCTTCCTCAGGCAGCTGAGGAAATTTGGCATTACGATGAATACCCTTGCCAACTTTTTTAGATGCACCATCGAGAGCATTCTGTCTGGATGTATCTCGACCTGGTATGGTAACTGTACCATTCAAGATCGGAGACGGTTACAGAGAGTGGTGAACTCGGCCCAGACAATCACAAAGGCCAACCTCCCATCTATAGAATCCATCTATCAGGCCCACTGTCAAGGAAAGGCCGCCAGCATTCTCAAAGATCCATCCCACCCTGGCAAAGTTTTCTGACAACCTCTACCATCAGGGAGAAGGTACAGAAGCCTGAACACACGCACCAGCCGGTTTCACAACAGTTTCTACTCTACTGTTATTAGAATACTGAAAGGACTCACAAACTCTTAACATTGCCTCTATATATGTATTTTTGTTTTGCCAATGTTTACCTATTATTTACTTATCTATGCAACTTAACTCTGTGATCTGCCTGTATTGCTCACAAGTCAAAGTTTTTCACTGTGCATCAGTACACATGATAATAAATTCAATTCAAATCAATTCAATTCATTTCTTTCAGACTTTGTAATGTCTGGTACAACTGAGTGGCTGGCCAGGTCAATACAGTGGGCAGCTGAGAATCAATCACACTGCTGTGGGTCTGGAGTCACATAGAGGCCAGACCAGGTGAGGACAGCAGATTTCCTACCCTGTCAGGCATCAGTGAGCCAGATGTATTTTGCCATGGTCATCAGTGAATCTTAATTCCAGATACTCTTTTTTTGAATTGAAGTCAAATTCCACCATCTGTCATGGCAGGATTTGAGGATATGGGTCTCCGGGAGGTAGGACAAAATGGCTGAAGGAGCTGGACAAAATGGCTTCTGCATTGCTAAATTAGATTAGACAAAATGGTTCACTGTGTCTATATCACCAACTGCAGTTAACCTATATAAACCAATAACCATTAACCATTAGAATGAGAAGTAGACAGATAAAATGAGGAAATATTAACCACACACTGCAAGCCTTTGGAATGGGAATGGCTCGCTGCACCCTGCAAGCTGATTTATGATTTAACTTCTTTATAAATCAAAATCATTGGTTGAAGCAACTATCAATGAAGTGATATCATGCATTCATTGATTGTTACTATGCGATCATGCTCCGTGTCTGACTATGAACAGTGTGTATAAACCTAATGCAAACTCTCTAAGTTGTTGAATACTTTTGATTGCCAAGAAGTGTTCATACTTCTGGGTGAATCAGAGACTACCATCCCAGTGCTGTATCAGACAATATGTGATTGCTTGTGCGATTGACAAAGTTTCGTTGACAGGTGTGTTTATTGACCGATACTGGAACCGAGAGACCTCTCCCCGGGGGACCACTTCTTCAGATTCACTCCTGGGTCCCCAGAGAATTGACTCAGTTTCTGGATTGTTAGTCTCATGATAATAACAGCCAGCATCACCTCCCTTCCCCCCACTGCATAGAGGGGTAGAGAAGACTGCATGGAGGGGTGGAGAGGACAGCTTGGAGGTGTACATAGGACTGCATGACGGTGTTTTGAGGACTGTATGGAAGGGTACAGAGCACCGATTGGAGTGGTACAGGGGACAGTACGGAGGACTTTATGGAGATGTATAGCAGAATGGAGTCATATGGAGTTATATGGAGACCTGCACATAGGTATATAGAGGACTGCATAGAGGGGTACAAACAACTATAAGGAGGTGTATAGAGGACTGTATAAAGGAGTATACAGGACTGCATGGAGGTATATGGCAGACTGCATGGAGATATTCAGAGGACTGCATGGAGGTGTATAGCAGACTGTATGGTGCTGTATAGAGGACTGCATGGAGGTGCATACCAGACTGTATGGTGCTGTATAGAGGACTGCATGGAGGTGAGACAATATGTGATTGCTTGTGCGATTGACAAAGTTTCGTTGACAGGTGTGTTTATTGACCAATAGTGGAACCGAGAGACCTCTCCCCGGGGGACCACTTCTTCAGATTCACTCCTGGGTCCCCAGAGCATTGACTCAGTTTCTGGATTGTTAGTCTCATGATAATAACAGCCAGCATCACCTCCCTTCCCCCCACTGCATAGAGGGGTAGAAAGGACTGCATGGAGGGGTGGAGAGGACAGCTTGGAGGTGTACAGAGGACTGCATGACGGTGTTTAGAGGACTGTATGGAGGGGTACAGAGCACCGATTGGAGTGGTACAGGGGACAGTACGGAGGACTTTATGGAGATGTATAGCAGAATGGAGTCATATGGAGTTGTGTGGAGACCTGCACATAGGTATATAGAGGACTGCATAGAGGGATACAAACAACTGTAAGGAGGTGTATAGAGGACTGTATGGACTTGTATACAGGACTGCATGGAGGTGTGTACAGGACTGCATGGAGGTATATGGCAGACTGCATGGAGATATTAGAGGACTGCATGGAGGGGTATAGCAGACTGCACGGTGTGCATACCAGACTGTATGGTGCTGTATAGAGGACTGCATGGAGGTGTATAGCAGACTGCATGGTGCTGTACAGAGGACTGCATGGAGGTTTATAAAGCAATGCTTGGAAGTGTCAAGTGGACTCATGGAATTCACAACAGTGCCTCTTCTTCCTCAGGAGTCTGAGGAAATTCAGCCCATTCATAACGACACTCACCGAGGTTTGAAGTTGCACCGTAGAAAGCACTCTAATTGTGTACATCACGGTTTGTTGTGGTAACAGCTCTGCCCAGGTCCATCAGAAACTCCAAGGAAGTTCATGAGGAATGATGAAGTACTTATGCCCATAATACCGACTCTCCTGTTTCACGGGCGCTACTTGATCTGCTGCCGCACTGCCTTTTCAACTCTGACTCTACAACATCTGTGGTCCTCACTTTCTCCTACTCCTCATTCAGATTGGTTTGTTCACATGAATCCCAGTGAGGGCAGACCAAACTCACTGTGTCTTTGACACATACCCTAGAGAGGGCAGATTGTCCCTACTGCATCTGTATCACACACCTTGGGAACAGCAGATTGACCCCATTTTGTCGACATCATTGACTGTGGGAGAACAGACCATTTACTCTGTGTCTGTCGTGGAGCACCAGGGCTGCCAACTGTACATACTTAGTCTGTCTCACAAAGATTGGAGAGTGCAGACTCCCCTCACTGTGTCTGTATCACTGACCCCATAGAAAGTGCATTGGATGAATTTTGAGACAGAACACATTCCTAATCCCTGAATTCTCCAATCCATCTCACCATTTAATGAATTTAGATTGGAGAGTGCAGACTCCCCTCACTGTGTCTGCATCACTGACCCCATAGAAAGTAGATTGGATGGATTTTGAGACAGAACACATTCCTAATCCCTGAATTCTCCAATCCATCTCACCATTTAATGAATTTCCCCATTTGGGTAAAAGGGTATTTTACCATGTTCTTCAGCTGTTTCCTGAACTTAGTCTGGGGCACGACATATATACAAGTGTTTGTGCAGCAACTTAGGAGCTGGAGAATGTATCCGATATCTCGGACAAAATAATGTAGATATATTGCCTTATACCCCATTGAAAACATTCGTCTCCAGAGAGAGTTTACCACAAACACTGACCATAACAGGATGAAATTCCCTGAGATAACAAACAATAAAATGATGGACTTCCTTCGAGACCCCATTTCTGGGTCACTGGGATTCTCCCCACTGCTGTGAGCCCGAAGTCTCCTGCCAGATCGAGTATAATAACCAGTATGTCTGCTGTTGACATCGCCACCAGGTATTGAGTAATACATTTTGAAAGACCACACTTTCCTTGCAACAAAAGTATAATTGTGATGATGTTAACTGTGAGGAAGAAAAATAAATATGGAAGTTAATCAAGCTGGTAGAAAAGTTGACAATTTCACAGAGTACTTTGTCAGATTTGCAAATGTGTCCTTCTTTCTGAAAATGTATTGAAGTATTCATAGCTATGTTTGAGTAATCTGCTGGACCCAAAAATTACCATCCTACCAAATCAGTCACTAAGTAAAAAATAATATGTTATATGATACAGAAAATGAGGAATAGCAGTTTATAAGATATTCTGTGAAGATTGACACTGTTGACAAATTATTTATATTGAAAACAAGGTAATGCAGGGGAAATCACCAAGACCATGAGAGGTATGTTTCAGTTTTTGAAGCAGGACTGAGGTCAGTGACCCTGTATTAGAGTGGAGGAAATGATCAGGTTCCTGCTCTTCATCTTTACAGAGTCATTCAAACTTATTGCGGAAGAACCTCATTCACTACTATCAAGTGACCATCGAGCATATCATCACACATATCCTGCTCCTGATCCTCATCCAATGCAGATGGATTTATGTTATCATATATCTGTGTATATTGTTCACTCTCATATTTATTTAGGGATTTTGTGTAATGAAAGAACAGTAGCCCTTGATTACCATCTTTTATCATTCATAAAATATGGGCTATGTTGTTTAGGTCAACATTCCATGCCCATCTCTGATTGCCCCCGCTCAGACGCTGCCAAGCTGCCTTCTTCAGCTACCGAACTCCATGTAATGTAGGTATACCCACAGAGATGTTAGGGAGGGAGTTCCACCATGTTGACTCTGTGATAGTGAAGGAACAGCAATATGGCCCCAAGATAATTTCGCTGTGCAGCTGATGGCTGATTGCTTCGAGATGGTGGAGGTCACAGCTTTGGAAGATGTTGTGAAAGGGCCTTTAAAACATTGCTGCAGTGCATCTTCCACAAGCCTCAGATTGCAGCCACCGTGCATTGATGTTAAAGCAGAGAATGTTTGTGGATGTGATGCCAATCAAAGGGCTTGCTATACACTGGATGATGTCAAGTTTCTGGTGTATTTTGGAGCTAAACTCATTTCGGAAAGTACAGAGTATTGCATCACACACCCGCCTTGCCCTTTGTAGATGGTGGACACGCTTTGGGTCATACAGACATGAGGTATGTACCACAAATGTACAACCTCTTATGTGGTCTTATAACACTGTCATTTCCAGAGCTGGTCCACTTCAGTCTGTGGTCAATTGTAATCCCCCAGGAGATTGGGAGTGGGAGATTCAGTGATGGTAAAGCAATTAATAACAAATGAAATGGTTATATTCACACTTTTTGGAGTTAAGTGGCACTAGTCAGCCCAGGACTGAATATTGGTCAGGCAGTGCTATGTGTGGATGTTGAGATTTCCTGTGACCAGCAAATGGGGAATGATACACAATGTTGTACAACAATCACCAAACATCCTGAATTCTAACCCCAGGATGGAGGGATGGTCAGTGATGAAGCAGCTGAAGATGGTTTGGACTGTATCATTGCTGCATCATTGGATGGTCTCTGCATTCTCACTGATGTTAGTTTCTGCACAGAGGGCTTAGTAAGGCTGGAAACAGTTTAAACCAGTGCACTGCTGCCATTGGAAATGAAACTGATTGGGCCTGCAGTGGGGTCTACACTGAGGGATGGTCTCTGGTCGATGTTTTCTCCTGCCAGTTCTCCTGCCCTGCATCCTCAGCTCTGGGCCATAGAATTGGAGAATTATAGAGCATGGAAAAAGGTCTTTTGATCCAAATTGTCTATGCAAACCAGGTTTCCTCCTCTGAATGAGTCCCATGTTCATGTATCTGCCCCATATTCCTCTGACCTTTCCCATCCACGTATCTGTCCAAGTTTGTTTTGAATGCTGTCATTGTAGTCGCCTCTACCACTTCTTCTGGCAGCTCGTCTCATACACGCACCACCCTCTGTGGGGAAAAGTTGCCCCTCAGGTCGATTTTACATCGTTCCCCGCTCATCTTAAAACTATGCCCTCCAGCTTTGGGTAAGTGTGAAAAACACCTTCTATACCACCCTGTCTACCTGTGATGCCACTCTCATGGTACCATGTATCTGCACCCACTGGTGTCTCTTTTCAAGATTTCTACCCAGTGCCCTACCAGTAACTGTGCTGACTCCTTGGTGTAGTTAACTACATGGGGGTGGTGTGGAGGGAGGTGTATGGCTGGAGGGGTTGAGCAGGTCATTGAATAAATTGTGTTGGAGTAGACCTTCTCCAGTACAAATACAGGAACATTCTCTCATAGCCAGCAGTCATGGCACCAAGACCATTGACTGGTTTTAGATTTTGGAAGGCAGGGGTTTGGTCACATTTTGGCAGTTTTGACAGAAGAGGGGTCAAGGGTCACTTGCAGCACGGGAATAGATTGACACACAGGCAGTGGAATAAATATCACATCCAGCACCATTCATTGTCCGGGTAAGTTCATTGCAATTGAGGGAAACTTTGAAGAAACAATGCAAGGCACATTCTAAAAGTCTCTGGTTTTCAGACAGCTCCATTCCTGTGGCAGCCATTTCTGAGAGAGCGTATTTGTTTCACCCTGATGTCGAGGGGTGGAGGTGGATGGGGATCAGGAAATGTTGGTCAGGATGGGGAACTGGGAAAGTGAGTTGACTGAAAAGCTTCTTGGAATGAGATACATGTTGGAACAGTGGCCACCTGAGTCAGTGCCAGGAACGAACACAAGGGTGACCCAACTCGGGTTTAAATGGGTTTGTAAGATTCTGAACAATCTCACTGGTCCTCATGACTTGACCCAGGTAAGGATTGGAATCGGTGGATAGGCATTAAAGCTTATAGTAGGAACGAAAGATAATGGCTTTGATCTTTCCAAATTGAAATGATAAGAGCATTACTACGGTGAAATATGATTTACAGATCTCATGGGTAGACTTTGACACTTAGCAGGAATAGCAGCAAAAGCAGCGAGGAGGACAGAGCAACTGGCAGGGAAAGCGATGCAGTTAAAGGTAGTTCTAAGAGTTAATTAAGAGCTAGAGACTTACCAGGAACACCAACAATAACAAGGGTGGGATAGTAAATGTGTTGAATAACC
>NW_025215071.1:11200-17923 GCF_004010195.1 Chiloscyllium plagiosum
GCTGGGCAAACTTTCCCCATTACTGAAGAAGGGCTTATGCCCGAAACGTCGATTCTCCTGTTCCCTGGATGCTGCCTGACCTGCTGCACTTTTCCAGCAACACATTTCCAGCTCTGATCTCCAGCATCTGCAGACCTCACTTTCTCCTCACCGGTCAAGATGTCAGCTGGTCCACACAAGATCTGATTGAATGGCTAGGGGCTCCACTGGGCCTTTCACTTTCCATGTGTCGACTCCGAGGAAGGCTGATCAGGCATCAGCAGCAGTGGCAGAGGGAACGGATGTCCCTGGAGCTATCAGGGAATGTAACACCGCACTGCTGGCTTTCTGCTTGAACAGTGCATAGAAAGCATTGAGCGCGTCAGGGAGGGATGTATCTTTGTCCGCTGTCTTGCTCTGCCTCATTCTGGAGGAGGGGCATAGTGTTGTGATCTGATTTTCTGATGTGTGCTGCGGGGGATGGAACTATTGGTGTGTTTGATGGTTGTGTAACACTGGTCCAGGATGTTGGGTCCTCTAGTGGGGCAGGAGATGTGTTGGTGGGACCTTGGCAGCGCCCTCTGGGGTTGGATCAGTTGGGATCACTGCCACGGTGAGTAAGGACTCGGGGAATTTTGTCTCATCATGTTTATGATGGTGGAAAATCCATCCAGGGCATTCTTCACATCTTCATGGGGTGGGATGCAGACTGCTGTCAAGATGGTGGAGGTGAATTCTCAAGGAAGGGCGCAAGGGTGCCATTTTACGGTAAGGTATTCTCGGTCAAGCAGAGCAATGGCTTGTCAGAGTTGTTACATCTAAGCACATATCCCACTGCACTTCACCTTCCCCCAGGATGCTGTGTGGTCGATGTGGTGTATGGAGAACCCTCAGCTTGTAGGGAGCAGTCAGGAATGGCAGGGGTAGCCAAGTCTCCGTGAAACACAGCACACAACAGCCTCTGAGTTCCCTCTGGTAGGTAAGTATGGATCTGAGTTCATCCATTTTGTTTTTGATAGCCTGGACATTTGTGAGAAGTATGCTGGGAAAGGGGGGTGGTGGTCTTGTAACTGTGCTGTTTCAGCATCACCTTCAGGCCAGCAGGTAGGTAAGTATGGATCTGAGTTCATCCATTTTGTTTTTGATAGCCTGGACATTTGTGAGAAGTATGCTGGGAAAGGGGGGTGGTGGTCTTGTAACTGTGCTGTTTCAGCATCACCTTCAGGCCAGCAGGTGTTTCCTGTTTCCTTGGAGTTTTCTGGACGTTTCTGGGTGTTGGTTGAGCGTGTCTACTTCTCCTGTATGTTAGTGAGTTGGGCCTGGTCGGGTAGGGCCTCCTCGGGTTGGTGTAGTCACAGGGTCTGGGACTGGACAAAGGCTAGTTAAACCTACTCTGGGTGGCATGGTAACTCAGTGGTTAGCACTGCTGTCTCACAGCACCAGGGACTTGGGTTCGATTCCCACCACGGGTGATGTCTGTGTGGAGTTTGCACATTCTTCCCGTGTCTGTGCAGGTTTCCTCCTGGTGCTCAGGTTTCCTCCCACAATCTAAAGATATGCAAATTCGGTGAATTGACCATGCTAATTTGCCCATCCCATTGTTCAGGGATATGCAGGTCAGGTACATTCATCATGGGTAAATAGGGATAGGAGAATGGGTCTGGGTGGATTATTCTTCGGCGGGTCGGTGCGCACCTGTTGGGCCGATAGGCCTACTTCCACACCGTAGGGAATCTAATTCACAGACAGAGCCGATTTCATTCTGTGTTGAGGTCAGGACGCTGCGGGGTCAGGGGTCAGATCATGGTTCTGGTGTCCATGTGAGTCCTACAGGAAGTCCATAGTTCTGCTCTGGATGCTACAGGATGACTAGCATCGAAAGTCCTCAGGCCTGGGCAACCATTGGAATCATCAATCCTGTAAGTAGATAAAAGAGAACATTGTTCGTAATTTTTTTTTAGTTGAATTTTCTGCTGCCTTGAGTGACATGAGCAAAGACAAGAAAGTTGGGGAAATATGGCAAGAATGAAAGCATTAGATTTTGTTGTGAAAAGTATTTCCAATTTCCCCCTTTCTGGTTTAAACAGTGAATTCTGAACCTCACTGGTGAGGGGTGACCACTTCATTTTCATGCTGTTCTATCTCATTAGGAGCTGATCTTGCCTCATTTCGATTGAGATTCTAATCCTTCCTTCAGTTCCTATGGAAACCAGATGGTGCCAGTTCCCAACAGGAAAGCCTGGGCAGTTACCTGGAGGCAGGAGCTCACTGTTTGCTTCTCCAGGCCTTCATCCATCTCCACCATCAGCACCATTTCACTGCATGCTCCATCAACACTGTCCTCTCCCACACTTTGTCGGTGTGTGTGGGCATCACCAAACCCCAGCCTCACCACATCATTCTGGCTGCTTTCAGATTAACTCACCCTTCACTGTGGAGCTCAGAGACAATGATGTCGTACCTGCTTCTGCCAGGTTGGTTCACAGTCAGGGGCATGGGCACATTTCATGCAGCGACATAGGATGCATCATCTGGCTCTGAGCTAACTTTCTAAAGGCTCATTCACTTTGTGTTTACTTGTGGGCTGTCAAGTTTATCTCAGTGTTTACTGCAGAGTGACAGGCATTCACCATGCCACTAGTCAGTTTATCACACGGTGCAGAGGATGAATCTTTGTAGAGGACAGCACGGAGGAAATTATTTATTCTTGGTGGGATCTGGGTGTCGCTGACTGGGCCAGTATTTATTGCCTGACCCCAGCTGCCCCTTGAGAAGATGTTGGTGAGTTACCTTCTTGAACTGCAATGCCATTACGGTGGGAATTCCAGGATTTGGACCCAGTGATGGTGAAGAAACGATGATGTAGTTCCAAGTCAGGATGGTGAGGGGCTTGGTGGGGAACTTAACGGTGGTGGCATTCCTATATAACTGCTGCTCTTGTCCTTCCAGATGGAAGTGTATGTGAGTTTGGAAGGTGCTGTCTGATGGTCTCTGGTGATTTTCTACAGCACATACTACAGACTACTACTACTGAGCATCAGAGATGGAGGGAATGGATGCTCGCAGATGTATTGCTAATCAAGTGTGCTGCTTTATCCAGGATGGTGTCAGCTTCTTGTGTGCTGTTGGAGCTTCACTTATTCAGGCAAGTGGGGAGTATTCTATCACACTCCGACTTGTACCTTGTAGATGGTAGATAGGCTTTGGGAAGTAAAGAGGTGGTTTACTCACAGAGATATACTGAGTTCCTGACCGATACTTGTAATTATTGTGTTTATGTGGTGAGTTCATTGGAGTTACTGGTCAATGATAACCGCCAGGATGTTGACATTGGGGGAATTCAGTGATAGTAACACCATTGAAATTCAAGGGTCAGTTGGTAGACTGTCTCTTATTGGTAATGGTCATCACCTGGCATTTCTGTGCCATGAATATTACTTGTCACTTGTGACCCCAAGCCTGGACATTGTTCAGATCTTGTTGCATTTGAACACGGACTGCTTCAATATCTAAAGAGTCATTAATGATGCTGAACATTGTCAAATCATCGGTGTGCATCCCCACTTCTGATTTTATGAGGAAGGGAAGGGGCTTATGTGTACATTAAGATGGAGCAGATGGAGATGTTTGGGCCAAGGGCTTGACCCAGAGTAACTCCTGCAGAGATGTCCTGAAACTGAGATGACTGACCTCCAACAACCACAGCAATCTCCCTCTGTGCCTGGTCTGACTTCAACCATGGGAGAGCTTGTCCCCCATTGATTCCAGTTTTGCTCAGACTCCTCGATGCCATACTCGATCCAAATGGCCTTCATGTCATAGGCTGTCACTCTCACCTCCCATCTGGAATTGTTCATATTTGAACCAAGGCTGTAATGAGGTCAGGAGCTGAGTGCTCCTGGTGGAACCTAAACCGGGCGTCACTGAGCAGGTTATAGCTGAGCAGAAGCTGCTCAATAGCACGGCTAATGTCACCTTCCATCACTTTACTGGAGATCGAGAATAGACTGATGGGGCGGGAATTGGCTGGGTTGGATTTGACCTGCTTTTTCTGTACTGGACATACCTGGGCAATTTTCCACATTGTCGGATAGATGCCAGTGTTGTAGGTGTACTGGAGCAGCTTGGTCAGGGAAGCGACAAGCTCTTGAGCACATGTCTTCAGGTATTATTGCTGGAATGTTGTCAGGGCCTATAGCCTTTGCAGTGTCCAGTGTCTCCCACCATTTCATGATATCATGTGGAGTGAATCGAATTGGCTGAAGCCTGGTATCTGCAAAGCTGGGGCCCATTGGAGGGGCGTGAGATGGATCATTCACTGATGATTCCTGCAAAGACCTTACCTTTTGTACTGATGTGCTGGGCTCTTCCCTCATTGAGGATGGGAATATTTATGGAGCCTCCTTCTCCCCTGAGTTGTTTAATTGTTCGCCACCATTCATGATTGGATGTGGCAGGACTGCAGAGCTTAGATCTGACCTGTTGATTGTGGGAACACACATCTCTGTCTATCACTTGCTGCTTATGCTGATTGGCATGGAAGTAGTCCAGTTTGGTGGCTTCACCAGGTTGAAACCTCATATTCAGCTGTGCCTGGTGTTGTTCCTGGCATGTTCCCCTGCACTGTCCATTGAACCAGGGTTGATCTTCTCTCTTGATGGGGTCATGGCTGAGTGGGGGATGTGCTGGGCCATGAGGTCACAGACTGTGCTGCTGTTGATGGCCCACATGACATTGTGGACACCAATGTTTTAGTTGCTCGAACTGTTTGAAGTCTGTCTCATTTATCACAAATATTTAGTGCGACACAACATGTGGGAGTTTAGTCTCAACCTGAAGACAGGACTTTGTCTCCTGAAGGAATGTGTGGTTATCACTCTTCCTGGTATTGTCATGGACAGATGTATCTGCAGCTGGCAGATTGGTAAGAATGAGGTCGAGTATGTTTTTCCCTTTTGTTGGTTCCCTCACCACCTGCCGCAGACCCAGACTAACAGCTCTGTCCTTTAGGACCCAACCAGCTCAATCAGTCGTACTGCTGCTGAGACACTCTTGATGGTGGACATTGAATTCCCCCCCCCACCCAGGGTACATGTTGTGCCCCTGTCACCTTCAGTGGTTCCTCCAAGTGTTGTTCAACATGGAGGAGAACTGATTCATCAGCTGAGGGAGGACGGTACATGGTAATCAGCAGGAGCTTTCCTTATTTATGCTTAACCTGAAGCCGTGAGACTCCATGGGGTCCAGAGTCAATGTTGAGGACTCACAGAGTAACTCCCTCCTGACTGTATCCCCACTGTGCTGCCTCCTTTGCTGGGTCTGTCAGGACATATCCAGGGATGGTGATGGTGGTGACTGGGACATAGAATGTCAGGTAAGATTCTGTGAGTATGTCTATGTCAGGTTGTTGCTTGACTAGACTGTGAGACAGCTCTCCCAGTTTTGGCAGTAGCCCCCAGATGTTAGTAAGGAGGACTTTGCAGGATCGACAGGGCTGTTCCTGCATTTTCCGTTGCCTAGGGCGGTGCCAGGTGATCTGTCCAGTTTCATTTCTCTGAGACTTTGTAATGACTGGTACAACTGAATGGCTTGCCAAGCCAGACCAGGGGGCAGTTGAGAATCACTCACACTGCTGTGAGTCTGGAGTCACATGTCGGCCAATCCAGGTGAGGCCATTAGATTTCCTTCCCTGTCAGACATTAGTGAACCAGATGGGCTTTCCCATGGCCATCAGTATATTCTTATTTGCAGATGTTTTCTTTAATAGAGTTTAATTTGTCATGGCAGGAATCTAACCTTGGTCCCCAGAGCATTAACTGAGTTTCTGGATCGATTGTCTCGTAATAATACCAGGAGTTTTGCGATTTACATATGAAAGAACTGAAACCAACATAGTAATTGTAAAAGATGAGAGACTTAATCAATCCAGGTCTTTTCCAATTATAATTTCAGTTACATAACACTGTAAACATTTGCTATAAATTCTATGTGTTACAATCTTATTCTCCACAACCACCTGATGAAGGAGCAGTGCACCAAAAGTTAGTGCTTCCAAATAACCTTGTTGGACTATATACTGGTTTTGTCTGATTTTTAACTTTGTATGCTGCAGTCAAAGACCGGCGTCTCCAAATCATGGGAGGTTGCATGAAGGAGTCTTGGGGACTGAATAGAGGTGTGTAGAGGACTGAATGAGGTATATGGTGGACCGAATGGAGGTGTATGGAAGAAAGCATGGAGCAGTGTAGAGAATTGAATAGAGATATAGAGAGGACATCATGGAGGTCACCACAATGAGTCTTCTTCCTCATGAGGCTAAGGATATTCAGCACATTCGTAAGGACTCTCACCGACCTGAATAACTGCACCATGAAAAGCATTCTATCTGTGTGCATCACGGCTTGGTATAGTAACAGCTTGGTCCAGGTCCAGAAGAAAGCTAGATCATGCCACAAGCCAACCTTCCATCTAGCTACTTCATCTATAGTTCTCGATGAGGTGTAAAGACAGCAAATACCATCAAAGACACCTCCCACCCGGTCAGACTCTCTTCCAACCTCTTCCATCAGGCAGGAGATGCTACATCTTCTTCCCTGATGTTCTTAGACTGCTGAATGGACCTCTCTAATTTCAAACCTAATGCTGATGTTGTGTTTGTGTATCTCCTGTGTAGCTGTAACCCAGTATGCCTTGCTCTGTCTAAATACCCACTGATCTGTCTGTGTGTTATGATGCACCTCTACC
>NW_025215071.1:18884-25678 GCF_004010195.1 Chiloscyllium plagiosum
ATTCCCCAATTCACCAATCACGTTGCAGCCAAATCACGTTGACGAAACGCACGATCCAGGTGAAGGACTTTATCCAAAGCGAGTGTACGTGGGATAACTGAGGAAGGAAAGGAAGCCCATGATACCGACAAGAATAATAACAGCAAAGGGAAATCAGGAAGATCACCACAAAGGCAGGAGAGAGGCTCAGGCTCGAGTAAGGAAGGCTAAGAGGAAACGAGAGGAAAGGATGGCAGGCTGTGCTCAAACAGGAAAATGTTCTTAAAACATATTAATAGTGAAAGATTAGTTAAGGATAGAGTGGGGCCCATAGACGAACAGGCAGAATAATCTGCTCACTGAAGGAAATGATATGATAGAGGTACTAAATAAGTACTTTGGTTCTGTCTTTACCAAATTAAAAAAATAGTGAGAATGGCCAAGTTAAAAATCTGGATGTTGAGCAACTGAACATTATAGTGATAGATGAAGAAGAGGTGCTAAACGTTCTGGCACTTCAGGGAGAGAAGTCATGACACAAAGGCAGGATGCATCTAGTTTGCTGACAGAAGTGAGAATGGCCAAGTTAAAAATCTGGATGTTGAGCAACTGAACACTATAGTGATAGATGAAGAAGAGGTGCTAAAAGATCTGGCACTTCAGGGAGAGAAGTCACTACACCCAGGCAGGATGCATCCAGTTTGCTGACAGATTTGAGGAGAAAATTGCAAAGCCATTGACAGGAACTTTCCAGACCTCTCTATTCACAGGAATAGTTCTGGAGGGTTGCAAAATGTGGTCGCGTTCTTTCAGAAAGGAGCAAAGTATAATCCAGGAACCAACAGACCAAGTACCTTGACATCATCTGGTGGAGACCATAATGCAAGATATACTGAATAAGAACAGCAAAAACTAACTTAATTGGAGACAGTTAACCCGGCTTTGTCAAGGATAGGTCATATGAAACAAATTAAACAGTGTTCCTTGATGGGGTGACAATGACACTCCCTCGGGTGAGTTCCTTGCTTTTGCCAATTTATATAAACAATTTGGACATGGGTGTTGAGGGCAAATCTTCTCAATTTGCAGATTATACTAAGTGAGAGAGAATGGCGTAATGTGCTGATGATGCTGAGTGACTTCAGAGAGGCATTAACAGATTGCCCAAATGGGCAGACACCTGGCAGACTAATTGCAATGCAGAGAAATGAGAGCGAATGCATTTGAGTAGAAGCAACATGGAGAGACAATCCAGGCTCAATTTGATGACTGTGAGGGGAATACAGGAGTAGAGGGAGCTAGGGTTCCAGTGTATGATTCTCGGAAAGGGGCAACCTTATTTTTAAACTGTGACCTCTCAGTTTTAGATTCTCCCGGAAGAGGAAACAACCTTTTCACATTCAATTGGCCAAGTCCCCTCAGGATCTTATATGTTTCAATTAAGTCAACTTTGACTCTTCTACACACTGCAGTATACAGGCATAGTCTCATCAGGTAATCAGCACATTCCAGGGATCAGTCCAATAAACCTTCTCTGAACAGCTTCCACCATGTTAACATCCTGTATGTAGGGTGACCAGTACTGTACACTGTCCTCCAGATGTGGTCTCATCAATGTGCTGTATAACTGAGGCATAGCCTCCATACTGCAGCATTCAATCCCCCTCATGATAAACCATAACATTCTATTCATTTTTTCCTGAATTCTTGCTGCACCTGCATACTAACCTTCAGTGATTCATGTACCAGGACACCCAGATCCCTCTGCATCTCAGAGATGTGCAACCTCTGACCATTCAGATAAGGTGTTTGTTTTTTATTCTTTCTTCCAAAATGTACAGTTTCCCACTTTCCCACATCTTCCTCCATTTATCAGATCTTTGCCCACTCGGTGAATCAATCCATATCCTTTGTCGTCTCCTCATGTACTATTCACAACTCATCTTCACAGCAATCTTTGTGCCATCAGTAAATTTAGCTCCAGACCTTCGATACCTCCATCCAAATAATTTCTGGAAATTGGAAAGAGTTGAGAGCCCAGCACTGACCCCTGGGACATACCATTATCACATCCTGTCAGGCTGAAATTTCTTCCTCAGCCAGCTGCGGAGCTGTGGCAGTGAGGTGCTCACCAGCTTGTGGCTGCCACACACTCTAAGGCTAACCTTCCCACTGAGGTCTCAGGGTCTGAGCTGGTGGGGTACCTTTCAGTACTCTCATCCTCACAGGGGGAGGAGGTGGCTTCTGTGGGGAACAGCCACGTCACTCTTGGGGATGGTGGAGATGCTGGTCATACCCACAAGGCACAGAGAGAGAGAGAGAGAGAGAGAGACAGTGTCATGGCCACTAGTTGGAAGTGGTGTGCGATGAATGAGACTGACAGAACAGTTAATGGGAGAGTGGGAACAAAGCACAGCACAAGCTTGAGGAACAACATCTCATTTTCGACAGAGAAACCTTTCAGCCTCGTGGACCCAATATCGATCTTCCCAGCTTCAGATCTTGACTGTATGATGTCTCTGCTTCACTTTTCTTTAATTCCTGCACTCTCTGACATTTTATTATATTTTACACACACAGCTTTCTTGTTTCTGTCTTATTTACATTGCTCCTAATAGAGAGGACCCGTGCACTCCTTTTCACACTTTCATTTATCCCCATTTTACATCTTTTCTTTCCTCTTCCAACCCCATTAACCACTCAATTGTCTTTTACACTGGGCCTCGATACTATTTCACTTTTCTTCCGCCTCTGTCTAAAGTATAAAATAATCTTCACCCCCACCCACCCCATTCGGTTCTGAGTCATACAGGATTGCACGCTGGCTCAATCACTGCTGCCTGACCGTGCCAAGGTCCTTGGTGGGCTTCCACCAGGTGCTCCAGTTTCCTTGCACGGTCCAAGGATGTGCAGTTTAGATGGGCTGGCGATGCCAAATTGCCCATAGTGTCCAGGGATGTGTAGATGAGGTGGATTAGCCATGGGATAATGAAGGGTTTCGGGGATAGAGGACAGCGATGTGTCATGATGTGATAGCCTGCATCAGAGGGTTAGTGTGGACTCTATGGGCCGAATGGCTTGCTTCCTATTCTATGATGACTCCCGAGTGTTAACTCTGTTTTTCTCTCCCCATGAATGCTGCCTGATTCCTGAGATTCTGCAGCATTCCTTTTTCTATCAGTTGTGCAACATTTTGCTTGAATGATCTTCTGATGTCTGATACTATCCTCCTCACTAATCACTATCTTTCTGTATCTCTTGTTTACTACAAAAATTGAAATCATGCCCTTTATATATAACATATTTGACAATGTCATTAACATATGTATTACAAAGATCAGTTTCCCTAATACGAGCCATGAGGGAAGAACTGTATATTTTACTTTAATCTTTCTAACTTGCTTTGAAGTTATATATCTTTGGAGCAGGTGGGAATTGAACCTAAGATTTCTTGGCCTCAAGGTAGGGACACTATCACTGCACCACAAGAACCCTCTCCCTGTAACCAAACTTTACCTATTCACATTTCTCTCTGAATTATGTCCCTCGGTCAATATGATACTCAAAAAGCTATTGATCCTTCAATCCAGATGTTTACCCTTTCCGAATAAGTCAACAAACTGGCACCTCATCCTTTGAACATCTGCGATTATAACACAAAACATGCTGCACTCAGCAAGTTCCGATTACTTTATTAAAGAACTCTATCAAGTGCATAATAGCTGTCATTTGCCAAACTCTTCTTCAAAGGCACCAAGCTCAATGTTTTCATGGATCAGCAGGGGGCACTTCTCGTAAACACTGGTGCTGTGGGCCCATTCTCATATTTTCATTGTTCCTTTACTCAGCAACCCTCACATGTTCTCTCCAGACCAGGTATAAGTTTTACTTTACTCTGGGACAAAGGCACTGGATTGAAAGGAGTTCAATGAACCTGTTGGTTCAGTGACTGTAATTAATGTCAATCTCTGTGTGCCCTAACTGAGTCTCTGGGTGGATTCCTCCTTCTATTAATAAATGAGTCTCAGCTACAACATTCCTCGAAACAGGGAGAGATGACAGAGCAGAATCTGAGGAGAGCAGACTGCAATGTTCCCACAATGGGCAGGAGTCTCTCTGGGATAATCGAGTATTTTTCTACAAATTATCAACAGATGTATTTGGAACCTCGGATCCAATGTATTTTTTGGATTATGCGGCAAATTTACTATCTCGCTGCTGTTGGTATTCCAGGTAAGTGTCTCTGTCTGGTTAGTAATTCTGTGAATCATGATTTAACTTTATTATCGTTCTTGTCATTTCCCATTCTGCTGCTTGCTGCTCCTGCTGTAACTAAGTCTCTGTCTCCCGCCAGTCAAATTATAATTAAGTTGACTCCTGATATTCTCATTTTAATCTTGAGAAGACCAATACCATTGTTTTTGGTTCCCATCACAAATTCAGTTTTCTATCATTCTACTTCATCCGCCCCCCTGGCTTCAGGCTGAACCAAAATGTTTGTAACCTCAGGGCGCCCTTTAACCCTAACCTGAGGTTTGACCTCACATCCTCTCCATTGCAAAGCTTGTTTACCATCCCCTCTGTAATATCTCTGTCTCCTGCCTGCTTCATCCAGGATGCTGCACACTACACCGTCTCTGGGTTTGATTAATCCAGACTCGAGGATTCTACTGATATCATCTTCAGCGTCACGGTGTCAAACCTCAATGTACCCGAACTCACCCAAAGCTCTGCTGCCTGTTCTGAACTCTGAACTGAATGGGAAACTTTGGTTTATCATTTACCTTTGTGTTCTTTGACTAAAAATGTTCTTGATCCAACAACTTCTCATTTTAATATTCTCATTTTTGTGTTCAAACCCTTTCAGGTCTGTCCTGTCTAATTATTCCCACCCTCAGTGCTCTCATCACTATCCGCTAAACAATGTTGTTGAATCATACTGTGGAGAAACAATCCTTTCGCTCCAACCAGTCCATGCTGACCATAATCCCAAACTAAACTAGTCCCACTTCTTTGTGCTTGGACCGTATCCTTCCAACCCTTTCCTATTCATTTACTTCTCCAACTGTCTTTTTAAACATTGTGATTGTACCCACATCCGCCACTTCCTCTGGAAGGTCATCTCCCACATGAACCTCACTCTTTGCTAACAAAAAGTCACGGATGTCATTTTTAAATTTTTCTCTAGTCACCTTTAAAATATTTCCCTTTTTAAAAGAAATGCCCCCCCTGAGGCCAAGGACACCTGCCTTTCACCTTACCTCTGCCCCTCATGGTATTCTAAACCTCGATAATGTCACCCCTTAACCTCCTGTGCTTCAGTGAAAAAGTACCAGCCTGAGCAGCCTTTGTATCTCCTTCTAGTTTTTTTTATCCAATTCCGTTCTAAAAGTTCATTTGTTTCACTTTGTGTCTCTCCCTCTTCCACGTCTTGCTTTTCCTGTCTCTTTTCCTTTAGCTAAGTCCTCTTCCTCTTTGATCTCTCCCTTATTCACAGAACCTTGGATGATAGAAACATTACAGGCTCATTGTACACAGCTCACTGATTAATAGAATGAGTTGCTCTGTCCCTCTCCTTCCCCACAGCTGGACACATGTTTGCTGGTCAAGTACTTGGCAATTCCCTTGTAAACTCCTTTTGGATCTGTTTCTAAAATGTTTTCAGGGAAGTACATTCCAAATCATCCTAACTCATTTTATAATGAAAGATATCCTTATTTTGCCTGAAGTTTCTTTATCAATGATGTAAATCTGTGTCAGAATTCGATTTTATTGTCACGTGTACTCACGTACAGAAGTACAGAGAAAGGTTTACCAAGTCTCCATTCTCAGGCGCCATCTTAAAATAAAGAATCCAAAGCCAGATATAAACAAAAGAGAAAAAATCAAACAAAGAACCAAAAGAAAAGGAAACTGTCCCGATTATAAACTCTTCTTTCCTGGGCTGAGAGCTGACCTGAATGGCAGATGGAGTTTAATTTAGATAAACGCGAGGTGTTGCATTTTGCTGGGTCACACCAGGGCAGGACTGACTCAGTCATTGGTCAGGCCACGGGGAGCGTTATAGAACAAGGAGATCTAGGGGTACAGGTTCATTGCTCCTTGAAACTGGAGACACAGGTAGGCAGGGTGGTCAAGAAGGCTTTCAGCATGCTTGCTTTCACTGGGGAGAGGAGTGAGTATAAAAGTTGGGATGTCTTGTTGCAGCTGTACAAGATGTTGGAAAGGCCACATTTGGCGTACTGTGTGCAGTTCTGGTCACCCTCCAATCAAAGGGTTAAGATTAAACTGGAAATAGTCCAGAGAAGGTTTACTAGGATGCTTCCAAGCCTGGAAGATTTACGTTTTGGGGAGAGGCTGGAGAGACTGGGACTTTGTACGCTAGCAAGTCGAAAACTGAGGGACGACCTTAAAACATAAAACATCGAACATTTCAACGTAATACAGATCTTTTGGCCATCAATGTAGCATCAATGTATGAAACCAATCTGAAGCCCACCAAACCTACCCTATTCCATTTTCATCCATATGTCTATGCAATGACCACTTAAATGCTCTTAGATTTGGAGAGTCTACTACTGTTGCAGGGAGACCGTTCCACGTTCCTAATACTCTTTGAGTAAAGAAACTGCCTCTGAAATCTGTGCTATATCTATCACTTCTCAAGTTAAAGCTATGTCCCCTCGTGCTAGCAAACACCATCCTCGGAAAAAGGCTCTCCCTGTCCACCCTATCTAACCCTCTAATTCTCTTATATGTCTCAATTAAGTCACCTCTCAACCTTCTTCTCTCTAATGAAAACAGCCTCAAGTCCA
>NW_025215071.1:25784-28810 GCF_004010195.1 Chiloscyllium plagiosum
ACTGATATCATCTTCAGCGTCACGGTGTCAAACCTCAATGTACCCGAACTCACCCAAAGCTCTGCTGCCTGTTCTGAACTCTGAACTGAATGGGAAACTTTGGTTTATCATTTACCTTTGTGTTCTTTGACTAAAAATGTTCTTGATCCAACAACTTCTCATTTTAATATTCTCATTTTTGTGTTCAAACCCTTTCAGGTCTGTCCTGTCTAATTATTCCCACCCTCAGTGCTCTCATCACTATCCGCTAAACAATGTTGTTGAATCATACTGTGGAGAAACAATCCTTTCGCTCCAACCAGTCCATGCTGACCATAATCCCAAACTAAACTAGTCCCACTTCTTTGTGCTTGGACCGTATCCTTCCAACCCTTTCCTATTCATTTACTTCTCCAACTGTCTTTTTAAACATTGTGATTGTACCCACATCCGCCACTTCCTCTGGAAGGTCATCTCCCACATAAACCACACTCTTTGCTAAAAAAAAAGTCACAGATGTCATTTTTAAATTTTTCTCTAGTCACCTTTAAAATATTTCCACTTTTAAAAGAAATGCCCCCCCTGAGGCCAAGGACGCCTGCCTTTCACCTTACCTCTGCCCCTCATGGTTTTCTAAACCTCGATAATGTCACCCCTTAACCTCCTGTGCTTCAGTGAAAAAGTACCAGCCTGAGCAGCCTTTGTATCTCCTTCTAGTTTTCTTTAATTTAATTCCGTTCTAAAAGTTCATTTGTTTCACTTTGTGTCTCTCCCTCTTCCACGTCTTGCTTTTCCGATCTCTTTTCCTTTAGCTAAGTTCTTTTCCTCTTTGATCTCTCCCTTATTCACAGAACCTTGGATGATAGAAACATTACAGGCTCATTGTACACAGCTCACTGATTAATAGAATGAGTTGCTCTGTCCCTCTCCTTCCCCACAGCTGGACGCATGTTTGCTGGTCAAGTACTTGGTAATTCCCTTGTAAACTCCTTTTAGATCTGTTTCTAAAATGTTTTCAGGGAAGTACATTCCAAATCATCCTAACTCATTTTGTAATGAAAGATATCCTTATTTTGCCTGAAGTTTCTTTATCAATGACCTAAATCTGTGTCAGAATTCGATTTTATTGTCACGTGTACTCAAGTACAGAAGTACAGAGAAAGGTTTACCAAGTCTCCACTCTCAGGCGCCATCTTAAAATAAAGAATCCAAAGCCTGATATAAACAAAAGAGAAAAAAATCAAACAAAGAACCAAAAGAAAAGGAAACTGTCCCGATTATAAACTCTTCTTCCCTGGGCCTAGAGCTGACCTGAATGGCAGATGGAGTTTAATTTAGATTAACGCGAGGTGTTGCATTTTGCTGGGTCACACCAGGGCAGGACTTACCCAGTCATTGGTCAGGCCACGGGGAGCGTTATAGAACAAGGAGATCTAGGGGTACAAGTTCATTGCTCCTTGAAACGGGAGACACAGGTAGGCAGGATGGTCAAGAAGGCTTTCAGCATGCTTGCTTTCACTGGGGAGAGCAGTGAGTATAAAAGTTGGGATGTCTTGTTGCAGCTGTACAAGATGTTGGAAAGGCCACATTTGGCATACTGTGTGCAGTTCTGGTCACCCTCCTATCAAAGGGATAAGATTAAACTGGAAATAGTCCAGAGAAGGTTTATTAGGATGCTTCCAAGCCTGGAAGATTTACGTTTTGGGGAGAGGCTGGAGAGACTGGGACTTTGTACTCCAGCAAGTCGAAGACTGAGGGATGACCCTAAAACATAAAACATCGAACATTTCAACGTAATACAGGCTTTTTGGCCGTCAATGTAGCATCAATGTGTGAAACCAATCTGAAGCCCACCAAACCTACCCTATTCCATTTTCATCCATATGTCTATGCAATGACCACTTAAATGCTCTTAGATTTGGAGAGTCTACTACTGTTGCAGGGAGACCGTTCCACGTTCCTAATACTCTTTGAGTAAAGAAACTGCCTCTGAAATCTGTGCTATATCTATCACCTCTCAAGTTAAAGCTATGTCCCCTCGTGCTAGCAAACACCATCCTCGGAAAAAGGCTCTCCCTGTCCACCCTATCTAACTCTCTAATTCTCTTATATGTCTCAATTAAGTCACCTCTCAACCTTCTTCTCTCTAATGAAAACAGCCTCAAGTCCATCAGTATTTCCTTGGAAGAAATTTCCTCCATACCAGGCAACATTCCAGGAAATCTCCTCTGAACCTTTTCCAAAACTTCCACAGCTTTCCTACAATGCGGTGACCAGAAGTGTAAGCAATATTCCAAGTGCGGCCGCACCAGAGTTTTGTACAGTTGCAATGTGACCTCATGGCTCTGAAACGCAATCCCTCCACTAACAAAAGCTAACAGACCATATGCCTTCTTAACAACGCTATCAACCTGGGTGACAATTTTCTAGGATCTACATACAAGTATACCTTGATCTCTCTCTTCATCTACACTACCAAGAATCTTACCATCAGCCCAGTACTCTGCACTCCTGTCACTTCTTCCAAAGTGTATTGCTTCACACTTTTCCACATGAACTCCATTTGCTACCTCTCAGCCCAGCTCTGCATCATATCTATGTCCCTCTGGATCCTAGAACATCCTTTGGCACTCTCCATATCTCCACTGACCTTACTGTCATCTAAAAATTTACTTCCCCATCCTATCCCCTCATCCAGGCCATTTATAAAAAATATTTTTTTCAGTTTTTCAGTAGTCCCTAAACAAATCCTTCTGGTACACTACTAGCAACAGAACACCAGGGTGAACATATCACATCAGCCACCAACATCTGTCTTCTTTCAGCTAGCCAATTTCTGATCTAAACCACTAAATCACCCTCAATCCCATGCCTCTATATTTTGTGCATTAGCCTAACATGGGGAACCTTATCAAACGTCTCACTGAAATCCCTATACACCACAGCAACCACTATACCCTCATTCACCTGTTTGGTTACCTTCTCAAAGAACTCAATCAGGTTTGTGAGGCACAATCTATCCTTTACAAAACCGTGTTGGCTATCCC
>NW_025215071.1:34692-36601 GCF_004010195.1 Chiloscyllium plagiosum
GATTGTGTGTGTGTGTATGTGCGTGAGGGAGAGAGAATGTGTGTATTTGTGTGAGGGAGGGTCTGTGTGTGTGTATGCATGAGACAGTGAGTGTGAGAGAGTGTGTGTGTGAGAGAGAGAGACAGGGTCTGCATGTGTGTTTGTGTGAGACAGTGTGAGTGTGAGAGTGTGTGTGTGAGAGATTGTCTCTGAGTGTTTGTGTGAGACAGTGTGTGTGAGAGAGTGTGTCTGTGAGAGAGGGTCTGTGTGAGTCTGTGTGTGTGTGTTTGTGCAAGATAGTGTGGGCATGTGAGCAAGGATGTGTGTGATTCTGTGTGTGTGTGTGAGAGTAATTATCAATTCAAAACATAATAAGGTAAAGAGATCAGAGCAACTGATCAAGGTAATACTGTCACAACAGGACAGTGAGGAAGGTTTTATAGATACAGGACTGTGTGGTGGGGGTCACCTGTAGCAGGACATACGGTTGAGGCCGGCTTCATGGGTCTGGAACTTGGTTATCAGTCTCTGCTCGGTGATTTTGCATTGTTGTGTATCTCGAAATCTGCCTTGAAGATCAGAGGCTGAATGTCCCTGAACGCTGAAGTGTTCCCTGACTGGGAGGGAACATTCCTGTCTGGCAATTGTTGTGTGGTGTCTGTTCATCCATTGCTGTAGCGTCTGTGTGGTCTCACCGATATACCATGCCTTGGGGCATCCTTGCCTGCAGTGTATGAGGGAGATAGCATTGACTGGGTCACATGGGTATCTGCCGTGTACATGGTGGGTGGTCTTCCCACGTGTGATGGTAGTGTCCATGTCGATGATCTGACATGTCCTGCAGAGGTTGCCATGGTGTTGGTCAAAGGTGTCCTGAAGGCTGAGTAGTTTGCTGCAAATAAAGATCTGTTTAAGGTTTGGCAGTTGTTTAAAGGTAAGAGGCGTAGGGGTGATCTTGCCGAGATGCTGATCATCATTGATGACATGTTGAGGGCGGTGAAGAACATGGTGTAGTTTCTCCGCACCATGGACGTACTGGACAATGAAGTGTACTCTATCGGTCTTACCCTGTGTCTGTCTTCTGAGGAGGTCACTGTGGTTTCTCACTGTGTCATGTTGGAACTGGAGATCGATAAGTTGAGCATCATATCCTGGTCTTATGAGAGCATCCCTCCAAACCTTGAGAGGTCCATCACATTTCTCCTCATCTGAACCAATCCTGTGTATGCACAGGGACTGAATGTTGAGGACGGCTTCTTTTGCATGTTTAGGGTGGAAACTCGAGAGGTGCAGCATTGTGAGGATTTCCGTGGGGTTGCAGTAGGTTGAGGTACTGAGATATGTGTCTCCAAGAATGAGATTGACTCGGAAGAGTAGTCCATGGTAAGTCTGAGAGTGGGATGAAACTTGTTGATATCACTCAATAGTTGTTTCAGTGATTCCTCACCATGAGTCCCTCCCAGTGGAGGAACACTTCAATGGTCAAGGACATGTAGTCTCCAATCTTCGGGTAAGCTTACTCCAGGATGGAGTTGGAGATACATAACAATGCAGATTTACCGAGCAGAGACTGATAGACAAGTTCTGTACCCATGAAGCTGGCCTCAGCTGTGATCTTGTGTTCGTGTCACACCACAGGTGATCCCAGCACATGGTTGTACACCTGTAACATCGTCCTTACTCTCCTGTTTTAACAGCATTACATTGAGAAGTACTTTTGTTCATTATACCTGAGTTAGTTTGCACTGTTTTGAATTACTTATTACACACTCTCTCTCTCACATGCGCACACATTCACACTCACCCATAGACTCACACAGATCCTCTCTCACAGACACAATCTGTGCATCACACAAACTCTTTCCCACATGCACTCTCTCACACACACTCTCCCACACTCACACATGCTCTCTCTGAAGCAAACACAAAC
>NW_025215071.1:36818-41569 GCF_004010195.1 Chiloscyllium plagiosum
GACATTCCACCAAAACTCTAACATTAGCATCGAAGTTATGCAGCTTTTAGGGATGGTGTTCAAAGAAACCAAAGAACTGTCAATGCTGGAAATCAGGATCAATATCTGAAATTTCTTGGAAAAGCTCAGTGGTTTTGGTTACATCTGTGGAGACAAAACAGAGTTAATGTTTTGGGTCGAGTGACCCTTCTTCAGATCTGCCTGTAGATGGGCAAGAGTTGGTATTTATACTGAAAATGGGGTGGAGAAGGGAGGAGGATTAAACTATAGTCAGAGGTAGAGCACAGAAAGAGAGAGAAAAAATCAATAGAGCAACAAAGGAGAGGGTAAAGGTCAGCCTGGGAGAATGAATAGCTGCTCATGGTGACCATTACAGGCTGATGATGGGTTGGGTGTAGTAGCAGCCTGTTGGGAGAGATGTTGAAGAGGAGCCTTGAGATTGGTATTCAGTGGCACAATCAATCTTTATTTGAGCTGTTCCACAACATGTGCGGGAGAGGCCAGAGACCACTCCAGGTATGGCTTTCACATGGGGCCCAGTCAGTCACTTATTCCCAGCTCAGATTGGAGGATATGTCAATGATACTCTGATTTCCCCAGTGGGATATGTGTTTTTTGTTTACATTTTGCGTTAAAATAATTACATGCAACATTGTCATTGTTCCTTCCCTGTTATTCTTTACATCCAAACTTGTGAAATACCTGATCAGTGATGGACCCCTCTGAGGACAGGTGTCGATACCCATAATCTCATGATATGTACCTTCTCAAAACCACCTTTGTGCTACCCTATGACCTCACTTTAATGCTGGACCAGGCAAGCTAATATTTATCCCAACGGGTGGCCATATTGTGCCACCTCTGACCATGGGATGCTGCAACAACAACACAGCCCATGTGATGGCAATGCCCGATGTGTAGGGGGTGGGATAAGGACATTTGAGAATGTGGTCAGCCCTAAAATTGTTGACCTCAGTACTGAGTCCAGAAAGCTGCAGGGTCCCCAAGCAGAAACATGTTCTCCCAGCTTGCACTGAGCTTCACTGGAACACTGCAGCAAGCCCAAGATAGACATGTTGGCCAGGGGAATGTGGTGGGGTGTACAAGTGGCAGAAAGTGCAGGGCCATTTCTGTGGACAGCATGCCGGTGTTCTGTGAAGTGATCACCCAGTCTATGCTTCGTCTTCCCCGTGGAGAGGAGACCACATTGTGAGCAGTGAAGACAATGGACTAGATTGAGTGAAGTGCTGCTCCACCTGGAAGGTAGGTCTGGGGCCTTGGAGAGCGAGGACTGAGGGAGTAAAGGGGCTGGTGTTACAGGGGAAGGTGCCATGTGGATGTGCGGACATTTTGTGAATGGAGGAGGGTTGTACCCAGTTTGTCACAGAGTGAATTGTATCTGTGGAAGGCTAAGAGAGGGGAAGGGAATAAGTGGCTGTGATGACATGCAGCTAGACGAGATGGAAATAGCAGCTCATGATCGTCTGGATGTGGATGCTGGACGGGTGGTAGGTGAGGACAAGTGGGTCCCTATCAGTGTTGTGGGAGGGAAGAGAGAGGGTGAGGGCCGAAGTGAGGGAGATAGGTTAAATACACAGCTCAGATCCCTGTCGACCACTGTGCGGGGAATCCTCTGTTTAGGGAAAAGGTGGACTTTTCCGAGGATTCCTTGTCGCTGTTGGCATCATTGGAACAGAGATGACAGAGAGGGAGCTGACCTGAGCAATGTTTTCCCAGCATGCCTTTCCTCACCTGAAAGCAAATCTTGATATTAGCTCTTTCGTAGTCATAAAGCTCAGGTAGGTGACCTGCATCAAATAACTCGAGCATTTCGTTGAAAGTATGCACTTTCAAAAAAAACATTTTTATAAAAATAACCCAATGTGTTCTTTCTTTTATCTTTAAAACAGTCCAATCTAGGTTTCTCCACAGAATTTGAAATAAATCTATCTTTTGTTTCTAACATCATAACTCTCTGGAACTCCTTCAGCCTCAGCTTCGGTATGAGCTGCCTGTGCTAACTTACTTAACCCTGGATCTAATTCCTGAGCCTCAATTAATGAGGACATCCCAAATACTTCTTTGGAGCCATTTTAATTTTTAAACAGAGTTTCAGCTTCCCTCACATCTGCTTGCAGTGACCCTGTGATTCTCTGGTGATGTCCTTTGTTTATCATGTGGAGGAGCCGGGTTTGGACTGGCGTGGACATCGTTCAGCCATTTCTCTGGCCATTATACCTCATAGAAAATACCGGAAGCCATTTCTGCAACTGTTTTGCCTCCTTAGGCTCATCTGGACTTTCGGCAAAGGTACAACTATTATTCCAACTGAATCATTCCCCAGGAATAAATCACCTCCTTCCACAGGAAATTTCTTAGCCAACTGCTTTACTCCTGGTCCAGTCAACAAATCACAATCCAACTGGACTTTAAACAGAGAAAGTGAGGGAGACTCTCCATCCATCCTACTTACCAACAGACTGGCTTCAGTAACCTCTCTGTGGTGAAAAGTAACTGCTTCTCCTTCAGGAGAGTTTGTGTCACCCCTGCATGGTTTCGTATAGTTATGCTGCCTTTGAAGAAATTGGAGTTATTTTCTTAGAGAAAAAAAGACATTCATTTCTCTCGTCTACTGTATGCAATCCTTCTGCATTCACAGGAGTGTGTCCACCAGATTGTCCTTTGTCATTAATGTTACAATCTGATCCGTGGTATTTATTTTATTCAATTCCTTTTCAGCCTCATTCTTATGAATTCCAATGTGCCCCATGGGTTTCCTTCTCAGTTTCCTACATTCTGAGCAATAGTGCCTCGTTTTGGAACAACGGGGACACCTTGGCTCCCAATTTTCACCTTCACCCTCAATAATTTGGCTTCTGATCTGTGGAGGGGATCTTGGGGCATTTCCAGCTCTCTGTTCCTTACCTTGGCCATTGCCTTCATTTTCCTGTGCCATTTTTTAGCTGTTTTGAAGTTGTGAGCGTGACTGAAGAAAGGTTTAATTTTATGGTTTAGCTCTGAATCATTGGCCCTTACTGCTGCCTGGCGATCAGTTACTAGCCTTTGGTCCTCAACGTGGGATGTTGGTGAATATTTAAATTCTCCTAATGCTCGGATGCACCTGTCACAATTGCTTTGCTGAACACTTTTGCATTCAATACGGGTTGTCCAGGCTGTGTCCTTAAATCCTGACCCTGTGCTGATAGATCTCCTGTTAAAGTAGGACTGGCAGCTCAATATTCCGGGGTACAGATGTTACCAGAAGGAGGGAAGGGGAGGCAGGAGTGGAGTGGGAGTTGTGTATTTGACTGGGGAGAATATCACGGCTGTACTCAGGAGGAGGACAATCTTGGTAGGGCTTCAACAAGGATAAACATTTCTGCGCCAGCCTTCAAATTGTTCAAATTATTCAGATTCTCTGCTTGAAGTCTCTGGTTTGACGGTATCATTATAATCTGATAAACATATTCTCTCACATTGTCTCTCTCTGCAGTCTAATTCACCTTTACTCATTCCACTCTTTCCAACACAATTTCCCTTTCCTTTTCTTTCCCTGCTCTTTTCTTTATTCTTTTCTGTTGGCTCATCTCTGTATTTTTCTGCTCTGTCATTTTCATGTTCTGCCATCGCTAGTTATCCCATTGTCTCCTCTCACTGAAGCTGCTCTGACTGTTACTGAGTATCACCTGATTTGATATTTCACTCCCTGGAGGACCCAGCCTTTCTTGTATTTCCTCTCAACCCAAGTGCTGTGCCAGTATTTCAATTATCGCTGCCTTCCTCACTCTGCCAGGCAATGCCACCTCGAGGTCACCCACCAAGTCAAGCAACATGGTCTTTGTAATTTCCCTGGAAACTGTGAGGGACAACTCTGCCACCTGCAGGAAATTCTTTGTTTTAACAAGTGCCATCGCTGTAAGGTAATACAGAACCTGATACTTTCCATCACCAACACATATACCATTCCCAAACCGTTATTGATTCTTTATCAAATCGATCTCACACAAGTGCCCAAACCTTGTTATAGCTCACGAAGATAATACACTGTTAATCAAGCCCCACTATTTCTGTACTTATTGTCCAAATTATGCATTTTAAAAGATATCCAAAATTCCCAAAAACACATTCTTTTCAGACCCTGATTGTTAGAAACTTGGTTTCTGCACTGAACATGAATTACAGCTTGTTTCAGGTAATACTGGAGTCTCAGGTAAACAAAGAGGAACAGTCAGCATATAACTCTACTACAGTGTAGCTCACACTCAAGAAAGACGACAAGATGGAGGTGGAGTGGGACGCTCCCACAGGAGCTGCTCCAATCCATCAGTTTATTTCACTTTTTCTGGTCCTTTTTCTTTTCCCCTTTTCCCCATTTCGGTGTTTTCGCCTGATGTAGAGCAGGCTGTAGGCACGAGGGGAGCTGGGACACCCGATGAGTTGGCAGTGGGGACAGCCATGGTTGAGATGCCCAAGGGGAGTGGGGACGGCCAGGGGGTGAGATGCCAGAGGGAAGCAGGATGGATGTTATACTGGGGAATGGTGCGGGTGGTCAGAAGTATGTGAGTCCTGTCAGACCACGTGTGGAAGTCCCTGCATTGATCTACTGTAGCCCTTTGTAGAAAGGCTGTCATGATTATCTTGTTAACTTTATTTCATTTTTTACCAACTGATACTGTGAATAAGTGTAAGTAATGTAACATTTTTCCTTTTATTCCCCTTTATTTCTCTATTTTGTATCTAAAAACTGTCCC
>NW_025215071.1:42070-44924 GCF_004010195.1 Chiloscyllium plagiosum
TTGCAAAGAGCACAGTGTGGCTGGTTCACGTCGAGAAGATCTCAGACTTAGTTATTGAAAGTCACAACTTACAGCAACTGTTGGAGAGGAAATGAATTGGTTTTGTTCAGGCTTAAAGTGTTTTTCATGGCAGAGAATAGAGAGAGCTCCTGAGTTCTACCGCATCTGAAAAGCTTCTCCCGAACCTCTTCACAACCTCAGGCTGTTTGGATAACTGAGAAACAGACACATGCTGGTTGTGAGGCAGGAGGCCTGTACTGTACATACCTAATTGCTAGGGCACTGACTAGTCAGCTACATGTACAGTCTAAAGTTCCATCCGTATGTAACCCCTTCACTCCAGTTTATCTGCAATGACACATTAACCACTGCTCAATCAAGCAGCTGTGTAAACATTGCTCACAATGAATGTCAGATTACTGGCTTTCAAAACATGCATCAATCCTCCTGAAATCCTTTGGTTTATCAACTGTTCTTTATTTTTAATTCCAGTCCACAATGAAAAATACAGAAAACAGTAAGAAACATGTTTGCCACATTCACCAGCCATAATAGTAGGTACTATTATTGAGACACTCTCTGATACCCGCGACCCGGAGCATCACATTGAATTGCCAGCTGGACACCAGGAGGATTTCTATAAGCCAGGGACTGTCCTTCAGAGTTGTAGTGTCAGAAGGTTTGGCCTACCATTGGCCAACAGAGGCAGATGCGACCTGACTTCTTGTGGACCTGGATATCCTGATTGCCAGGGCATGGGAGAGATGGACTGTTCTTTTTCTTCGGGGATAACAGTGGAGACTGTGGGACCAGGATCTGCCAACTTTGCTTTAAGTTGCCAGTTGGGTCAGTGCAATATCCATGGTCCTGAGGAACACCTAGTGGTGAGGGTAGATGTTTCAGGAGCTTCTGGACTCAGCAAGGGGAAGTGTCACTATGCTCTCTCTGCTACCTCACACTCATTCGAACTCTGCTAATGCATCCCACCAAGACTAATGATCATCAGCTCTTACTGGTGCATGCAGAATCTTCCCTCAAATAGTTTCACCCAAATCTAACTAAACTGCATCCCAGGCCCTATGCCACCCAGACTACTAGCTCAACAGCCCTCTGCACTGCTTACTCTTTTACTCAGGACACCTCACCCTCTTTTCCCACCTGTACCAGCACTAGCTGATGTGCCAGTCACTTTCAGCAAATGTGATTGTGTTTGGACATGACTTGCTGAACAATCCAAAGTGTGCTAGTATCTACACCAACAACCGATTTAAAATAATACACCGAGCGCATTCTCCAGCTCAGTATCTGGCATATAGGGAATTGATCCTCTGCAAACATAAGATCTGGGTTCAAACCTTGCATCTTTTTTAAACAAATTACCTTCGAACTTTGAAAATCAAATGTTCCCCATTGTGTTCCACATCTAACACCTCAAATCAATTAGCACAGACTTATCAACCAATCAGCAGTCTTTCTCCCCACTGGGCTACATTGTTCTGATGGTTAGAAAATCGGTTTTCTTGCATTTCTCCCGATTATTGGAAGATCAAAAGCTTTGGCAACATATTGCTGTTTTTGACAATGTTTCTGTATGGAATCTCTTTGGTCCTGTGTAACCTTCTAAATGGTGCAGCTCATTCTATATTCAATCCCTTCATTATCCTGACCAAAACTCTGGATCACTTCCCTGCTTCTCTGTCTTACATTTTATTTGTTATTTCACCAAAGTTTGTTTGTGTCTCCTCTACACTGGGGAGACAGGACACCTCCGTGCAGAACATTTCAGAGAACATCTCTGGGACACACGCTCTAAACAAGCCCACCGCCCTGTGGCCGAATGCTTTACCTCTTCCTCCCACTCTGCCAAGGACATGCAAATCCTGGGCCTCCTCCACCACCAAACTCTGGCCACCGGACGCCTGGAGGAAGTACGCCGCATCTTTCTTGGGACCATCCAACCACACGGCATCAATGTGGATTTCACCAGTTTCCTCATCTCCCTTCCCCCACCTTACCCCAGATCCAACTCTTCAACTCAGCACCGCCCTGTTGAACTGTCATACCCAACTATCTTCCTTCCCACCCATCCGGTACACCCCTTTCTCCATCCAATCACCTTCACCCCAACCTTCATATAGCTACCACATTCCCAGCTATCTTCCCCCCAATTCTCACCACCCCATCCCATTTATCTCTCAGCCCCCTTGGGCCTCCCCCTCATTCCTGATGAAGAGCTTATGCTCAAAACGTCGATTCTCCTGCTCCTCGGATGCTGCCTGACTGCTGTGCTTTTGCAGCACCACACTCTTTGACAATGTTCCCCTGAAGTCTAATCATATCCTCCTCACTGAATTCCATGCTCTCTGTTATGCTCAAATTATCTCCTTGAGATAGATTTTAACATTTTTTATTTGTATCGGCATATATCAAGAGAACAGTGCTTCGAATGCTGACTATGGACTGAATTTCCAAGTTGTTGACAAAGTGTATTTTTGTTTCAGTGATATTTTTGGTACTTCGTCCACCACGGCCCAGTGTTTTTCTGCACTGCCATCTGTACACGAATAGAACAGAATGCCTTTCATGCAGAAAGAGGCCATTTGGCCCATTAAATCTGCAATAACCCTTGAAAGAACATCCCACCCAGATCTTGCTCACCTACCCACCAGTCACCCCCACCCTAAACCATAGCCCTGCATTTCTTACAGCTAACCCACCCAGCCGGCACTTGGACACTAAAGCACAATGTGGCACAGCCAATCCACCTAACCGGAACATTTTGGACTGTGGCAGGAAACTGGAGTACCTGAGAGAAACTCACGCAGACACTGGCAGGCTGTGTATACTCCACAAT
>NW_025215071.1:44961-50463 GCF_004010195.1 Chiloscyllium plagiosum
CACACCACCCCCCATCACTCAACACCCCCCCCACCCTAAACAAGAACCCTACATTTCACACAGCTAGCCCACCCAGCCTGCACATCCTTGAACACTACAGCACAATTTAGCATGGTCAATCCAACTAACCGGCACATTTTGGACTGTGGAAGGAAAGTGGAGTACCTGACAGAAACCCACTCAGACACGTGCAGCCTGTCTATACTCCACAATAACACAGTCACCCAGGGCTCGAAATAAACCCAGTCCCCTGGCACTCTGAGACAGAGAGTTTGTGGTTGATTTGGTAAATCTTGCTAATACATTCCATTTTGTTTAAAACGGTGTGGTTTGACCAGCTGCATCCCCCCTGGAATATCCGTGTGACACCTGCTTTAAACAACTGACAAAGTGAGAGTCTGGGTTACTTTCTTGAAATGTTTTGAGGGGGTCTGGCCTGGTCCAGAACAGAATGGGTCTCTTTGTGGGATTTGTTCTATAGTTCCAAATTGGGATTGAGGTTGTTGGACTCGAAGGCAGTGACTGGTAGGTGTTCGCGTCTTTTGTTCCGGGTGTTGTATTCGGTTGGTTTAAACAGGACTTGGGATAGCAATGGCCCTTCCAGTCATCGAGAGTTTTCTGGGGATGGAAGAAGTGACCTTTGGTGTTTTACAAAAGGTGATTAAGGCCAAGCTGCTGGAATTAGCAGACAAGCTGGGGTTGGAGCTGCCCCCTTCCGTGTGGAAAGGACAGATAGTTACAGCAATACCTCAGCATTTCAATTTGCTGGAAACACTGTCACAATCTTTAGAGATGTCTAAAATTCTTTTGAAAATGAAGCAGCTTGGGTTAGAGGCAAAACACAAGGAAAGGGCAACAGAAATGAAACAGTTTAAATTAGGATTGAAAGTAGAGGAAAGAGAAAAAGAACAAATTGCTTTCACAGAACAAAAAGAAAGAGAGAGAGAGAAAAGAGAGAAAGAGAGGGAGTTTGAACTTCAGAAATTGGCACTGAGACAGGAGTTCAAACCTTCCCTTTCTGAAGCAGTGCACACTCATGTGGAAGAGCAGAGAGCGAAAATGGCAAGATTTTCAGCTAAAATGACTGATGGTTATGAGTTGGTCCATAAATCAAAGTTTGGATTCCAAAATCAATTTCAATCCATGAGGGATAGAAATTGGGGAAAAGAGAAATCCACACGTGGAAAGGGAAAGGTAGACCTCAATACAGATCGATCTCAGAAGGATAATTTACCCACAGGGTAAAAAGGGAACCCTTGAAGAGGAGGGAGAAATTAAAAAGCTCCAGTATTTTCACTGCAATAAAGCAGGCCACATGATACACAGTGTTGGTGGGTTAGGAAAAGCACTGGGAAGCCTGATGTTGGAAAACAGGATAAGCCAGTGAGTTTTGTTGGAGTGATAATGAAAAGCACAGTGGAGGCTAGAAAGCTGCACCAGGAACTTACAAGCTGCTCAGAGGTTGGTAAAGGAGGAAGTGCCAGATCTTCTTCTACCATGTAGCCGTGAAGGTAAAGTTTACTCACATAGGGCAGGAGCAGCAGGTAAAGAGGTTACAATGTTAAGAGATACAGGATCCTCTCAGTCTGTGATGATGAAAGATGAGGAGATATGTACCACTGAAGGAATATTACCAGGAAAGGTACGAGTTACAGGAATTCACAGTGAGACAAGAAGCGCTCAGCTATGTAAAGTGAGGTTAGTGTGTCCAGTGAAGAGTGGAGATGTTGTGGTGGGAGTACTGAACAAACTCTCAGCTCCAGCAATATAATTTGTCCTTCCTAATGATATAGCTGTGTCACAGGTAAGAGTGCTGCCTACAGTGGTTGAAAAGCCAGTGGAATCTCAGGCAACTGAGCTATTGCAGGACACGTATCCTGGGATTTTACCTGACTATGTGGTAACAAGGTCACAGAGTCACCAGTTGAAACAGGAGAGATCAAGGAGTTCAGATAAGAAAGTTGAAGTGGAATTAGCAGAGACCCTGGTTGGGGTGGCACGGTGGCTCAGTGGTTAACACTGCTGCCTCACAGCACCAGGGACCTGGGTTCAATTCTACCCTCGTGTGGCTGTATATATGGAGTTTGCATGTTCCCCCTGTGTCTGCGTGGGTTCTGGTTTCCTCCCTCAATCCAGGCTGGGTGCATTGGCCATGCCAGGTTGCCCCACAGTGTTCAGGGATGTGCAGGTTATGTGCATCAGTCAGGGGTAAATGTTGAGGACTGGGTCTGGGTGGATTATCCTTCGGAGGGTCAGTGTGGACTTGCTGGGCCGGAGGGCCTGTTTCCACACTGGAGGGATTCTATGATTCTGGATCAGATGGTTGACACAAACAAGGAACANNTGCATTTTCTTTCATTCTGTCACTCTTGCATCTTTGCAAGTTTGCATTCTCGCATTCTATCATTCTTGCGCTCTTGCATTCTTTTCTTCTATTCTCTCATTTGGATCTTGCATTCTGTTGTTCTTCCATTCTCTCCTTTGGACGTCGTGCATGCTTGCATTATTAATTGTCATCCTTGCACTCTGCCATTCCAACATTCTTGCATTCTATCCTTGCTGCATGATTGCGTTGCAATCTTGCATCATGTCATTTTCGCATTCTGTTATTCAGGCAGATGAGAAATGGGCAGAAGTTCATTGAGTTATACTGCCAGTGGGTGAAGAGAAAGAGGTGCTGCGAGTGGTGCATGACTCCCTCTCGCGGGCGGGTGGCGGGAGGGGGCATTTAGGAGTGAGAAAATCTCAGGCTAAAATACAAAATCATTTCTACTGGCCTGGATTGCACAAGGATGTTGTTGAATTTTGCCAGAAATAACATACATGTCACGTAATTGGAAAACTACAGTCAGTAATAAAACCTGCACCTTTAATACCTGTTCCAACATTTGGGGAAACTTTTACAAGAGTCTTAATTGATTTCATAGGACTACTACCTAAAACAAAAAGAGGGAATCAGTATTTGTTAACAATAACCTATGTATCCACTAGATTTCCAGAGGCCATTCCATTATGCAATATCACAGATAAAAGAATTGGAGAGGAGTTACTCTCTCGGACTATCCGAAGAGATACAATCAGATCAAGGGTCGATTAGTAAATCAGAATTCATATTCGGATTACGTGTCAAATGTTCAGGATCATTAAATTGCGCTGGGGAGTTGGCTAGACAGCATTTAAAAGTATCACAGCATGCATTGAAACAGAAGGTAGATAAGAAATCAAAACCTCACAATTTTACTAGCGGGAATTTATTGTTCATGTTACTTCTCGTGAAAGGTGAAATGTTCAAAGCAAGTTTTAATGGACCTTATCAAGTTGAAAGTAAATTGAGTGAGATGGACTATTTGATAAGGACTCCAGACAGAAATCTGACAGAGTGTCTCCTGTGAATATGCTCAAACGGCATTTTGACAGTGGGAAGGAAAGCCAAAGGAGCTGAGTTACCTTCCAGAGGAAAATCGGAATGGCCTAAAAGACTTATTACCATCGCATGGGGAGATATGTGGACATAAGCTGGGAAATACAAACCAAATTAAGAATGAGGTAGATATAGGAAATGCTGCTCTGATTAAGCAACATCCTTATGACCATAACCCTCTAAAGTTGGCACAGGTTCAAAAAGAGGTTGAAAGCATGCTGCAAAATGACATCATCAAAGTGAGTTACAGTGACTGGAGCTCACCCAGAGTAATGGTGCCAAAGCCAGATGGTACCCAACGATCAGGTGTGGACTATTGCAAAGTCAACACAGTTGCAAGGACTGAAGAATATCCGATTCCATGTTTGGAAGACTCTGTTGAAAAGATGGGGCAAGCAACTTACTAATTTGGACTTGCTCAGAGAATACTGGCAGGTAACTTTATCAGAAAGAGTGAAGACAATTTTAGCTTTCATAACGCTTTTGGACTGTATCAGTTTACAGTCACACCATTTGGTGTGAAAAATGCATCAGCTACATTTCCGATTCTAACTGATAAGGTCATTGCTGGATTATCCAATTGTGTCATATATATAGATGACCTGGTGATTTTTAGTCATAGATGGAAGGAACATTTCCAACATTTATCAGACTTGTTCAATTGACTGCGGAAGGCAGACCTGGTGTTAGATTTGGTGAAAAGTGAATTTGCCAAAGCCCAAGTAACTTTCCAATACCGTTTTATTGGACAGTGACACATGGCCCCATGGAATACAAAAACAAGGTTAATTAGGGAGTTTCCCACACCTGAACAAATAGAGCAGTATTCCGGTTCCTGGGATTGAGTGGTTTTTATTGAAATTTCATACCAAATTTTAGCAGTGTGGCAGCTCCACTCAATGAATTGCTAAAGAAAAGCAAGACGTTTCAGTGAACAGCGGACTATCAGAGGTATTTGACAGCTTTGAAAGCCGAGTGAACGACTGTCCTGGTATTTTTCACAGCTAATCATGCAAAGTCACTCAAGATGGCTATCAGTGAAAGTGGTGCAGTGATCAGTGCTGTGCTCTTGCAACAAGACGACAAGTAGATAGAAAAACATATCGGGCATTGCTCTCGAAGCTCCACAGCTTCCTGATGAAGGAGCAGTGTTCTGAAAGCTAGTACTTACAAATAAATCTGTTGGACTATAACCAGGTTTTCTGTGATAATGAACTTTGTTCAGGGAATTGAACATTCCTCAGAAGAAATATTCGACATTTGCGAAAGAGACTTTGAGCTTGGTGCTGGAGTGACAACATTTCAATGTTTGTGTTACAATAACGTGTCTGATATAATCATATACGCTGATCATAACCCACTGAACTTTGTGGAGAAATATATGGACAAAGATGTGAGACTGTTTAGATGGAGATTGTTGGCACAGCCATTCAATTTCAAAATGGTGCAGGTGTCAGGACTAGCAAACATGATTACCGCCGCATTGCTGAGAGGTGAATGAGAAATGGAGGTGTCCGGTGGCAGGAGTAAAACAGACTCAAACAGACTGTAGTCATGCAGTTTGTGTGGTTACTGTCTGTGGAATGTATACGAGTATAAACGGTTTAGCATTAAGGATGCTTTAAAGTAAAGCCACCTTTGGATATGGATGGTTCATTTTTCTTTAAGGTGGGGGGGAGTGGGGGATGCTGTAATGAGGCTGCTCCTTTAACAAGACTATGTTGTTCTTAGTTTCTTTTTGAGAAGTTTGGAAAAGCACAGGTTTCCAAAAGTCTCAGCTCAGTTGGGTTTTAGGGCCAGTTTGATGATACCTAACAGATACTGTCTCAGGCAAAAGGCTTTCGGGTTTTAAAAAAAACACTTGTAGAGTGAAAGGGATGTGTCGAGTTCTCCCAGCTCAGCAGACCCCTGGTTTGGTTGGGTCAGTAAGCAGTAACGTTGTGAAGCTGCTGGACCCAAGAGAAACAGCTCCATGCTGACCTTCTCTCTCTGATTTCTCTCCTGGAAGACCCTGTTGGATTTTATCTTTTGTGCCCAGGGGTGTTTAGAGGATTTTTTATAAGTATTTGCAACAGCATCAT
>NW_025215071.1:50752-52801 GCF_004010195.1 Chiloscyllium plagiosum
ATCAGACCCAATCCTCCCTTTGTCCCATTGGCAGGAATGAGATCTCTCATGGTCAGGTGGCCAGTGCTGGGTGGTGGGGATGGGGATCCTCTCCCCATTTGAGGAAAATGAGCTGGAGTTGGCTGGAGAGGAGGGGAACTGCTCAGCTGGGGAAGTGCAACTGTGCAAGAGAGTGATATTGTGCTGCTCTCCTGACCCATTCACTCATTCTTTTCTGAACAGGCATTGAGTCCTTTTACACAACTCATTCCCAGACTCCTCTTACATGGACAATAATGGGATCTAGGGATTCACTAAGAAACCACCCAGATCCCTGTGGATCTCAGAGCTGTCCACCCACTCCCCATTTAGATCATTAGGTTGTTTTTAATTCTTTCTTCCGAAATGGACAATTTCCCAATGTCCCACATTGTATCCATTTGCCAGATCTTTGCCACTTAACCCCTGATATCATTTTGTAGGCTCCTTATGTACTCTTCAGAACTCGCTTCCCTGTCTATCTTTGTGTTATCAGTAAATTTAGCTCCATACATTCGATCCCTCCATCCAAATCATTTCTGTAAACTGGAAAGAGTTGACAGCCCAGCACTGACCCCTGTGACATACTGCTGTCACATCCTGTCAGACTGAAAAAGACCCACTTATTCCTACTGTCTGCTCCTGTTCACCAGCCAATCTTCTATCCACCTCACTATGTTACCCACAATGCCATGAGCTATTCTTTTCTGCCATAACTTTGATGTGACACCTTATCAAATACCCTCAGGATTCACTGCCTTGCTGCAGCCTTTGGGTAATGGGGCCCATTGTGTCCCATTTCCCCGTCTGCCGCTCCTCCCTGTACATTCAGGTGTGGGTCCTGATTGGTGACACCACGGGCTCCTCTCCTGCCTGAGCAGCTGCCTGGGCTCTGCCAGTCTCTCCAAGTGCCAGCGGCCTGGGGCATTTCTTCCTCAGCCAGCTGCGGAGCTGTGGCAGTGAGGTGCTCACCAGCTTGTGCTCCCACACTCTCTAAGGCTAACCTTCCCACCGAGATCTCAGGGTCAGAGCCTGTGGGGTTTACAAAAGGCAGCCTTGGTGACCGTTCCTCTGAGCCCTCAGGGGGCAAGGTGGTGGCTTCTACAGGAGCTGGGCCTGTCTCTGCAGGCCCCACAGAGAGGCTGGCTTTACCTGCAAGACATAGAGAGAGAGAGTGACAGTGTCATGGCCACTGATTGGAAATGATGTGCTCTGATTGAAACCAACAATGCAGTTCACGGGAGAGTGGGAGAAAAGCACAGCACAAGCTTGAGGAACAAACCCTCACTTTCCTCTTTACCGCCTTAAGGACTCAATACTGATTTCCACAACACAGACCTTGACTTTATGATGGGTCTGGGTAGGTTACTCTTCGGAGGGTCGGTGTGGACTTGTTGGGCCGATGGGCCTGTTTCCACACTGTACGGAATCTAATCTATCTAATCATGTCTCTTCTGCATTTTTCTTTAATTCCTGCAATCTCTTACATTTTCTTACATTCTCAGCTGCATTAGGCACACAGCTTTCTTGTTTGTGTCTTATTTGTGTTGCTCTGAGTAGAGTGGAACCACTCACTTATTTTCACACTTTAATTTCGATGCATTTTACACCTTTTCTTTTCCTCATTCAACACCATTAATAATGGTCTTGTCTTTTACATGGGGTCTCAGCAATATCTCCCCCATCTTCTCCCTCTGTCAAAACAGTAAAATAACCCATTTTCATGCCCCATTCAGCTCTGAGTTGAAGCATTATCTCTGTTTCCCTCTACAAGGATGCTGCTTGATCTGCTGAGTCTCTGCAGCATTCTGTGTTTCTTTCAGTTTTGCAGCATGAGCAATATTTTGTTTTAACTGAACTTCTGATGTCTGATCCTATCCTCCTCACAGTTCACTGTCTTTCTGTCTAACCTTGAAATCTTCTCCTTCCTATGTAACATATTTGTCTATGTCATTTATGCATGTATTACAAAGATCAGTGTTCCTCACACTAGCCATGAGGGAAGAAGAATAATGTATCTTCCTGCAGTCT
>NW_025215071.1:53040-56917 GCF_004010195.1 Chiloscyllium plagiosum
AAGAACTCCATCAAGTCTTTAATACCTGTCATTTGTTAAATTCTTCTTCAAAGAACAAAGCCACAATTTATCTTGGACCATCAGGCTGCACTATTTGCAAACTTTTGTGCCTCTTGGCCAATCCCATACTTTCATTGTTCCTTGACTCAGCAACCCTCACACATTCTATCCAGACCAGGGAAAAGCTGAACTTTATTCTGGGACAAAGGCACTGGATTGAAAGGAGTTCAATGAACCTGTTTGTTCAGTGACTGTAATTAATGTCAATCTCTGGGGGCCCTAACTGAGTCTCTGGGTGGATTCCTCCTTCTATTAATAAATGAGTCTCAGCTGCAACATTCCTTGAAACAGGGAGAGATGACAGATCAGAATCTGAGGAGAGCAGACTGCAATGTTACCACAATGGGCAGGAGTCTCTCTGGGACAATTGACTATTTTTCTGCAAATTATCACCAAATGTATTTGGAACGTCGGATCCGATGCATACTTTGGATTATTCAACACGTTTACTATCCGACTCTCGCTGTTGTTGGCATTCCTAGTAAGTATCTCTGTCTGGCTAGTAATTCTGTGAATCATGATTTAACTTTCTTACAATTCTTCTCATTTCCTATTCCCCAACTTTCATCTTTTAGAATGGGTTTCCTACACTGACATGCACACACTCACTCTGCCTTTCCTGCAAGCACACCTTTCAGTTTATGGAGTGAATCTGTATTGCAGAATTATATTTTATTTTGCTCAAAAAGTGCATAACCTACAGTCAATCCATGTAAGATGCTTTAATTTCACTTTAGAATGAGAACCAGTCCTACAGCCATATTGGGACGCTGACAGACTTTGACCTCACACCTTTAATGCATTGTCTGAGCTGAGATGACACCTTTTGTTGGAGAATCTGAATTTATCTTGAGAATGTGACTTAAAAGGAGTTCTGGCATTTACCTATTAATGAATTGAAATTAGGAAACCCATTCTAAAAAAATGAAAGGCTTAATCTGAGATTGATTAATATACTCAAGCCGCATGACACTGCAACCTTTTGCGAAAATTTCTGAATCTTATAGTCCTGCTCCATAACCACCTGATGAAGGAGCAGCGCTTCGAAAGCTAGTACGTCCAAGGAAACCTGTTGGATTATAACCTGGTGTTGTGTGATTTTTAACTTTGGAAACATTTCCAGGTTGATATCCTGTTGTCCCTGCTCTTCCCAACTGCCCAGTCCATTGATATCCTCCTGCAGGTTACAGATACCCTCCTCACTTTTTACCAGCCTTCCGAGTTTCATGCCACCTGTGAACTTCTTTATCATACTCCCCTGAATTTAAGTCTAAATCATTCATCTACAAAACAGACAGCAAGCTCCAAGCACCGTGCTCTGTGAAACCCCACTGAAATCAGACTTTGTGTTCGAGAGACATTCCTTAACCATTCCCCTCTCCCTCCTGCCTCTCAGCCAGTTTTCCATCCAGCAGATCACTTTACCTGGGATCCCATTGGCTCTTACTGTCTTGACCAATCTGCATGAGGGACTTTACCAAAAGCCTTGCTGAAGTCCATGTAGACCACATCAAATGCACTGCCTTCATCAACACGCCAGGTTACCACCTCAAAAGGTTATCAAACACAAACTTCCTGTAACAAACCCTGTATCTGAGTAATTATTCTCTCTTCAGGTGCAGATATAGTCTCCCTGCCCTGTCCTTTTGGTCCCCTTTGTTGATGTATTTCTCTTGCCCAGCTTCTCAGCCCAGCTCTTCTCAGCCCAGCTCTGCATCTTATCTATGTCCCTCGGTAGCCCACGACAGGGGCTGCATGGTGGCTCAGTTGTTAGCACTGCTGCCTCACAGCGCCAGCGACCTGGTTTTGATTCCAGCCTCAGGCGAAAGTCTGTATGGAGTTTGCACATTCTTCCCATGTCTGTGTGGGTTTCCACCCACAATCCAAAGATGTGCAGCTCAGGTGAATTAGACGTGCTAAATTGCACATAGTGTTAGGTACATCAGTCAGGAGTAAATGTAAGGAAATGGTTCTGGGTTGGTTATTCTTCAGAGGGTCGGTATGGACTTGTTGGGCCGAAGGGCATGTTTCCACGCTGTATGGAATCTTGTCTTTTGGCAATATCTGCAAAGCTACCTACCTCAGTGTCATCTGCAAATTTACTAACCAATCCTTCTCGATCACATCCAGATCATTTATAAAAATGACAAACATCAGTGGCTCCAGAACAGAAGCTAGCAGCACACTGCTGGTAACTGAGCTCCAGTATGAATATTTCCCATTTGCCACTACCCTCTGTCTTCATTCAGCTAGCCAACTTCTGATTCAAACCACTGAATCAACTTCAGTCCTGAAATTCCATATTTTGTGCAAGAGCCAACCATATGGAGCCTTATCAAAAGGCTTACGGACGTCCAATCCCTCGTAACCTTTTCCAAGACCTTACCCATAACTGAATTAAGGCTCATTGGTCTATAATTACCAGGGTTGGCCCAAATCCTCTTCTTAAAGAAGGGAACAACATTTGCTATCCTCCAGTCTTATGGCAGTACTCCTGTTGACATTGATGACATAAAGGTCAACGCCAAAGGCCCTGCAATGTCCTCCCTGGCTTCCCAGAGAATCTGGGAGTAAATCCCATCCAGCCCAGAGGGCTTGGCTATTTTCAGATCTTCCAAAATGATAAAAACCTCCTCTTTGCCAACTGCAATCCTATCGAATGTAAGAGACGGTATCGTGATATTCCCACTGACGTTGACCTTTTCCAATGTGAATACTGATGAAGGGAAAGTAACCCTTTTTCCAGGTTGAGTTCCTGTTGTCCCTGCTCTGCCCAGCTGCCCAGGCCATCGCTATCCTCCTGCAGGTTACAGATACCCTTCTCACTTTTTACCACCCTGCCAAGTTTCATGCCATCTGTTAACCTCTTTATCATATTCCCTGAATTTAAGTCTAAATGATTCATCGACACAACAGACAGCAAGCTCTGTGAAACCCCACAGGAAACAGACTTCCTGTCACAGAAACATCCCTCAACCATTCCCCTCTCCTTCCTGCCTCTCAGCCAGTTTTCGATCCAACATGCCACTTACCTGGGATCCCATTGGCCCTTACTGTCTTGACCAATCTGCATGAGGGACTTTACCAAAAGCTTTCCTGAAGTCCATGTAAACCACATCAAATGCACTGCCCTCGTCAACACACCAGGTGACCTCCTCAAAACATTCAGCAGTTATCAAGCACAAACTTCCTGTAACAAATCCTGGGTCTGAGTAATTATTCTCTCTTCAGGTGCAGGTATAGTCTCCCTGCCCTGTCCTTTTGGTCCCCTTTGTTGGTGTATTTCTCTTGCAGCTGTGAGACTGAAAGGGAACCGAGATTGTCGAGCTTGCAGTTCTGAAACCACATTGGGAATTGGGGGCAGATGCCTTAAGCCAGTGTCTGCAGCCTGACAAGGCCACATGGGGAAATCCTTTTCCAATGCAGGGAGGCTTAGCAGGGAGACACCTCGATAGTTATGGCAATCTCTGCAGTTGCTCTTGTTCATGTACAGGGTCACAATCCTTGCATCACACACTCTCTGTGGAAATGTCCCCTCCTCCAGAAGAAACAGAGAGGTTAGTGCAGAAGCTGCAGGAGTGGGGGTTTCTGTGCTTGGTGAGGACTGGGAAAAGTGACTGGAGCTTTGTCCATGAGTGTGTGTCAATAGCTTTGCTAAAGCCCTCCACTGTGGGTTTGATTCCGAGCTCTGCCATAACAGCGAGGCTGTTAATGGTGTCCAGAGCTTCCTCAGTGACAATGTTCTCCATGTGTTATAGCTCAAGGCGAGGATCTCCCCATCTCTCCAACTATTTGTTACAGTGGGTGATGATCTCTC
>NW_025215071.1:56923-58105 GCF_004010195.1 Chiloscyllium plagiosum
CCCATCCCTTCATCCATACATTTCCCTGTGATGGAGTAGCTGTGGATATTCCTGCAAGGTTAGGAATGTTATTATTGGATCATTGCTCAGCATTCTCTTGGACTTGACTTCAAATGGCTCTTCCTGCATTCAGAGATTCCTCACTCAGATTTCTCTTGTAATCGATGAGAGTGGAGATCTTGGCTTCAATGGCAGGCTCTATCACAGTATGTGTCACCTCAAACCAGTCTGTGATGCTTAACTGCTGCTTCTTGTCTGTTCAGGGTGTTGTATTATAGATGATGGTGTCTCATATAATCTGAGACTTCTGCTTTCTGAGTGGGAATGCTGCAAAGTGCCTTTCAGTCTTCTTGTGGAAGTGTTGCTATGTATTTGAGAAAGCAGTATGACTGACGTTAACATAAGGGCAGTACATCTGCTTTGAATGAAAAAGAACTTCAAGGGTTCCCCGCTTACTTTGGTCCAAATCAGAGAGATGTGTGCTTCAAAGTATAAAGGATTTATTTTTGAAGACTCCTCTTGAGAGTTATCTTTTGATTTTCAGGGCTACCTATACACTCTCACTGTCTCCTTTATTAATTGATGCAGTCAACATCTTACATTACCTTCTGTGTATGTTATGCTGTGTTGGATACTTACATTTGTAAGCAGAATTCAAGGAACTTATCAAGTTTATTATGGAGTATGAACCCCCAATCAAGCCACAATGTTCTTGGAAAAGATTAATTTCCTGGATGGATGCTGTAATTAAATTGGTACAAGAGCACAGGCATAACTTAGCAAAATATGTTTTTTTCCCCAATATAGCTGACACACACTTCATGAGACACACAAAGCTGTAATGATAAACATCCTTCTTACAGACTGGAGAAGTGACCGCTCATGGATTTCCACACATATTCACAAAATTGGAATATTTCTCCACCATATTGTTGCTACCTTTTTATTACTGAGATATGAGAAAATGAATATTTATTTCAATAAAATGTGGAGCACGAAAGGCCCAGCAGGTCCGACAGCATCAGAGAAGCAGGCAAGTCCTGATGAAGCACCCCGACCTAAAACATCGTATTTCCTGCTCCTCTGATGCTGCCTGACCTGCTGGGCCTTTCCAGTTCCACATTTCATCCTCTCTAACTTCAAGCACCTGCACTCCTTATCATCTCCAATAAATATTTATCT
>NW_025215071.1:58938-62028 GCF_004010195.1 Chiloscyllium plagiosum
CTGGGATAAGTCAGTCTTTAGTTCAAATAATTTTCTGAGCAACCATACCTCATGAATGTCATTGTTTTTAGATCATACCTTCCTTTCAAGATTTGAAAATCACTAAAAGTCTCGTAAATTGCTAACATTGATTTTATTATGGTGTGACTTTACTCTCAGCTGAAATTAACATGTTCTTGTTTATCTTCCTTTCTCAAAGTTAACATAGTGACAATAGTGATTCTGTCGCAGAGAAAATGTGATCTTTCTAAATGTATCACTCGCTACCTGGTGGCCATGGCAGCAGTGGACTTACTGCTCATGATCATTGATCTGATATTGAGACACATTCCAATTATTTATAGAAATGAATTTACATTTCTGAAGACCGTCCCCGTGTGTAACCTCCACGCCATCCTGGTTTTTGCAGCTATGGACTGCTCTGTCTGGTTCACTGTCGCTTTCACCTTTGATCGATTTGTGGCCATTTGTTGTCAAAAGATGAAAGGCAACTATTGCACTGAGAAAACAGTAGCCGTGGTTCTGGGAACAATAGCTGTGCTCAGCTGTTTAAAGAACATTTCCTGGTATTTTATGTTAACACCTCGGTATAGTCTGAGGAATCAGCCTTGGTTTTGTGAGGCTAAAAGGTACGTTAGGTTATCTCCCGTCTGGGGATCGATTGAGCTTATTCACTACATTCTGACCCCAGTGCTCCCATTTGTTCTGGTTCTGCTGCTCAATGCTTTCACTGGGAGGTACATTTTCGTGGCCAGCAGAGCCCGCAGGAGACTCCAGTCTGACAGCAGGGGGCAGCATTCCAAGGACCGACACTTGGAGAGCCGAAGGAAATCCATCATTTTAATGTTTGTTATCTCAGGGAATTTCATCCTGTTATGGTCAATGTTTCTGGTGTATTCTGTGTGGAAACGAATGCATCTTTTGGGTTTTAAGGCTGCCGTTTTCCAATACATTTTACGAGATGTAGGATTCATTCTCCAGCTCCTGAGTAGCTGCACAAACACATGTATATATGCCATGACCCAGACCAAGTTCAGAGAACAGCTGAAGAACATGGTCACATACCCTTTTGCTCGATTAGTGACATTTATGAAAAGATGAGATAGCTTGATGCATTCTGGGATCAAAAACTGTTTGGTTGGGGAATTGTCTGGTTAAAGGTTTTCATAATGAAGCATGTACCAGGCCACCAGGAATGGTCAGTTTTACATTTTATTCATCAAATTTTCCATGTAACACAAGCAGTCGGTCTGCACCAGTTCCAACTGCCTGGTCTTATGAAGGTGTAAAGGGTACATTGAACATTACAGTACAGTACAGGCCCTTCGGCCCTCAATGTTGTGCCGCCCTGTCATACTAATCTGAAGCCCATCCCACCTACACTATTCCATGTACGTCCATTTGCCTGTCCAATGACGACTCAAATGCACTGAAACTTGGTGAATCCAGTACCGATGCAGGCAAAGCATTCCATACCCTTACTACTCTCTGAGTGAAGAAACTACCTCTGACATCTGTCTTACACCTAATTCCCCTCACTTTAAAGTTGTGTCCCCTCATGTTTGCCGTCCCTATACTTGGAAAAAGGCTCTCCCTGTCCACTCGATCTAACCCTCTGATTATCTTGTATGTCTCTATTAAATCACCTCTCAACCTTCTTCTCTCTAACGAGAAAAGCCTCAAGGCCCTTAGCCTTTCCTCATAAGACATTCCTTCCATACCAGGCAACATCCTAGTAAATCTCCTCTGCACCCTTTCCAAAGTTTCCACATCCTTCTTATAAAGCGGTGACCAGAACTGTACACAATACTCCAAGTGTGGCCGTACCAGAGCTTTGTACAGCTGCAGCATAACCTCCTGGTTCCGGAACTCAATCCCTCTTATTAATAAAGGCCAAAACACTTTATGTCTTCTTAACAACCCTGTCAATCTGGGAGGTAACTTTCAGGGATCTGTGTACATGGACACCGAGATCTCTCTGCTCATCTGCACTCACAAGAACCCTACCATTAGCCCAGTACTTTGCCAAAGTGTATCACCTCACACTTGTCCACATTAAACTCCATTTGCCACCTCTCAGCCCAGCTCTGCATCCTATCTATGTCCCTCTGCAACCTACTACATCCTTTGTCACTATCCACAACTCCACCAACCTTAGTGTCTTCCGCAAATTTACTAACCCACCCTTCTCAGCCCTCATCAAGGTCATTTATAAAATTGGTGAACAGCAATGGACCCAACACCGACCCTTGCGGTACGCCGCTAGTAACTGGACACAAAGCTGAACATGTTCCATCAACTACAACCCTCTGTTTTCTTTCAGCAAGCCAATTACTGATCCAAACTGCTATGTCTCCCACAATCCCATTCCTCCTCATTTTGTATAATAGCCTACTGTGGGGAACCTTATCGAATGCCTTGCTGAAGTCCATATACACAACATCAACCGGTTTATTCTCATCTACCTGTTTGGTCACTTTGTCAAAAAACTCAATAAGATTCGTTAGGCACAACCTACCCTTCACAAAACCGTGCTGACTGTCCCTGATCAGATTATTCTTTTCTAGATGGTTATAAACCCTATCTCTTATAACTTTTTTCCAACACTTTACCAACAACTGAAGTGAGACTCACTGGTTTGTAATGACCAGGGTTGTCTCTACTACCCTTTTTGAACAAGGGAACCACATTTGCTATCCTCCAGTCCTCAGGCACTATTCCTGTAGACAATGATGATTTGAAGATCAATGCCAAAGGCTCGGCAATCTCTTCCCTTGCTTCCCTGAGGATCCTAGGATAGATCCCATCCGGCCCAGGGGACCTGTCTATTTTCACATTCTGCAGTATTTCTAATACCTCTTCCTTGTGAACCTCAATCTCTTCTCGTCTGGATGAAAGTATCTCTGTATCTTCCTCGCCAACATTTTCATTTTCTATAGTGAACACTGTCGAAAAATATTTATTTAGTGCTTCCCCTATCTCCTCTGACTCCACACACAACATCCCACAATTATCCTTGATTGGCCCTAATTTAAGTCTCGTCATTCTGTTATTCCTGATATACCTATGGAAAGCCTTAGTGTTAACCCT
>NW_025215072.1:0-6220 GCF_004010195.1 Chiloscyllium plagiosum
GCCTGGTTAAACCCAATTCCAACCTATTTGCTACTCCTAAAAATTGTCCTCTTCCTTTATTTCTAAACTTCCTTGGAAAATTTGGGAACCTCTTTAGTAATGTTAAAAGCCATTTCCCTGACTTTTAATTTAACCAACCACAAGTAAGAAAATTAAACGAATTTTCCCACCGGTTTTATTTGAAGATCTAGGTCACTAATTGCAATGAGTCGGAAGTTGCTGGGACCTTTTGTACCCCAAATCTGTTCAAATATGTCCATATCCCACACGGCAAGGCCGCAAACTGTTATGACATCAATGTCGAATCCCTCTGTTAATTAAAACTACACACCCAGAAAAGCTCACCTCGCATCATAATCTGTTAAAACGTGAGCGACAGAGAACTCCTAAATTCCACTAATAAACAAAAAAAAAATTATATGTATGCAAGTTAGCTCGCTGAGCTTGAAGGTTTGTTTTCAGAAGTTTCGTCAGCATGACTAGGTGACATCATCAATGAGAGTCTCCGCTGAAGCTCTGGTGGTATGTCCCGCCTCTATATTTATAGGTCCTGGTTTCTTAAAGTGGGTGATGTCATTTCCGATTATTTTAACAAGCGAATGTAGACAGGATATAAATTGATGCGTTTATTGATGGGCTTCTGATACGAATGCCATTCCTCTAAGAAGGTCCTTGCGTGCCTTAGCATGTGTGTGTGTGCTTTGTCCCAGTCAAAGTGGTGCCCTTCTTTGTCTGTATGTATGGAACATAGTGATAGTGGGTCATGTCTTTTGGTGGCCAGTTGGTGTTCAGTGTATCCTCGTAACACGACAACAGGACAGTTTCAATGGTGGAAAAGTGATTTTGTATACACTGTTTAATCAATGTGTGTGTGTAGATAAGTAGCATATTTTACAGGTGCACAACACATTGTAAATGAACAACAGAGGCACAGTTAACGAAAAATGATGCATATAATGTATAAAATTGATAAAACATTAAAACATGATTTGATCCTCTCAACCTCCCCTCCTTTTCTGTAATTCTCTACTCTAATCTCTCATTCTTACCAGGATGTGCGCTCCAAATTCTTGATTCTAGTGCCCCAACTTATTTCAGTTAATCCCCTTTCTACGGGGAATTAAATATATTGGCCTGCTGGGTTCTTTCCAAAGCTAGTGTCTGTCACATTATTGGAGATAAATGACCTGGCATTAGACCCAGCAGTTCAACGTATTACTCTGTTGTACATGCACTGTACAAAGGACCCAGCACACAGGAATTGCCAAAACATTGGGGGATGTTCATCTCCTTCTTTCGATGATTTGGTTTTCTCATTTTGCACATTTCCTCATATATATCCTCTCTCTTTCTCTCTTTGCTGCTAGTTAAGAAATCTACATATTATTCTTCGCTTCCCTTCTCTCAAAACTCCTTTCGCTTTATATCTATTGCTCTCTTCTCGATGTAATGTGATTATAATTGAGCAAGGTTACTACAAATACATGCGGGAGGAGCTGACCAGAGTTAATCGGCAGTAGAGCCGAGCAGGGAGACCATGGAGCAGCAAAGGCATGCATGCATCTGTGGATATTTCGGAGGATATCAGAAATTCATCCCAAAGAAGATGAAATATACTCATGGGAGGACAAGGCAGCCGTGAGTGATAAGGCATCAAACCAAAATAGTAAACATACAATGTGGTGAAGATGATCAGGAATACAGAGAATTCATTGGCTCTGAAACTACATAAGGCTGGCATCACTGACACTACAGAGCTCTTAATCATGGTCAGGGAGAGGAACAGAGGGAAACACATTCACTTTAAACATAGAAGATGGCATTTCTCAAGGAAGAAAAAGATTCAGATGAATTAAAAAGTTGAATTAAAATCTGTTAATTGGTTTTGTAGAATGTGTCAGATTGGAAGCATGACCCGGGGACCGACCCTCTGCAGAATGAGAGTATGAAAATGGAAGTATTTCCACATTCGAAACCAGAGTAGGTCACTGAGTACAGGGCTGATGGGTGAATGGGTCTCGATGTGAACTAAGGGAGAGACAGCAGAATTGCATTGCAGATATTGCAGCTCAAAACTACGTTTTTATGTAGTGCTGTAGACTACAGCAGCAGGAGAAGCAGACCTGCATTCAACCACAACCTGTAACATTTTGCCCGGGATAATCTCCTCAGTGTGCCATTCCCATCAACATCATCTATGGCTCAGTGACGAGTGTGGGTAAACATATCAGGGTCAGAACCATGTGAACAGAACCCTGATTCTAACGCATTAAAGTTACCGCATTGACCAACAGATGTGATAAAAGCTCCGCTGTCCTGACACATTCAGTTATAAATGGTGATGGACGATTAAACAAATGACTGGAGGAAAGGGCCCCACAAATATCGCCATCCTAAATAATCGAACAGTGTGAAAGACCAGGATGTCATATCTGCACCATCCTCAGCCAGAAGTGTGGAACTGATGATCCACCTCACCCTCGCCATGATGCCCACAGAATCGTTTTGCCAGTCTTCAACCAATTTTATTTGCTGCGCGTGACATGAAGAAACAGCTGAACACCGTAGATACGACAAGGGCAATGGGCCCTGACCCCATTCCTGCAATAGGACTGAAGACTTGTGCTGCACAACAAGCCGTGTCCCTGGGGAAGTGGTTTCAACCCAGCACCAACTCTGACATCTCTCTGGCAATGTGGAAAATTACTCAACTATATCCAATCCCCTAAGAGAAGAATAACTACAATTTGACCATTCACCACCCCTTCAGTTCCATCACGACAGTCAAATTGGTGGGAGTTATTTTTGACGGAGCTGTCAAGCAGCACAGAAATAATCTGTTCAGTGTGGTTTCTGATAGGTCCCCATGTGGAGATGGTGCTGTTCTGGAAATGTCACTTTGCAATGATCCTTTGCAATGTTACAGCTACCCACTTGGAGGGTCTATGTACACTGGTCAGCGTGCCAATTCCATTCCCAGAATTGCCTTGTGGGTTCAGACCTCACTGCGCTGCAGGGACCTTGGAGGGATGCGCAGAAGGAAACAACAAAAAGGTGCATGCGTCCCTTTGTAGATCAACATGTTCCAAACAATCCCTTTTCAAACGATATGCTTCCAGTCTACTGTTCCCAACGAAGGGCACACCGTCACCTCTACACACCTTGCTCTCCATCTGCAAAATATTTGACCATTCACTCCACTTGTCTTAGTCACATTGAAGCTTTTTACAACCTCTTCACCCACTCACAATCCAACATCCTTTAGTTCTGTCAGCAGGTTAGGATATATTGTATTTGATTCCAGCAACCAAATGTTTAATGGCTATTGTGAACAGCTGGGGCCTGAGCACCGATCACTATGATGTCTAAGCAACCTTCCACTGTTAATTCTTTAAAACAATCGTGAATCTGGGTGTCACTGGCTGGGCCAGCATTTATTGCCTGTCCCTGGTTGCCTCTTGAGAGGTTGGTGGTGAGCTGCCTTGTTGAACCGCTGCAGTCCACTGTGGATTCAGTGATGGTAATACCATTGAACGCCAAGAAGCAGTGGTTAGATTGTATTTTAGTGGAGATGGTCACGGTCTGGCATTTGTGTGGCCTGAATATTACTTGCCACTTGTCAGCCTGGATACTGTCCAGATCTTGTCGCATTTGGACATGGATTGCTTCAGTATCTGAGGAGCCACAAATGTTGCTGAGCATTGTGCAATCATTGGCGAACATCCCACTTCTTACCCTAAAATGGAGGGAAGGTCATTGGTGAAGCAGGCTCAAAGATGTTTGGGCCTAGACCACTGCCCGAAGGACTCCTACAGACTTGTCCTGGAGCTGAGTTGACTGACCTTTATCAACCATGACCATCTTCCTAAGTGTCAGGTATGGTTCTAACCAGCAGGGAGTTTGCCCCGGATACCCATTGATTCCAGTTTTGTTAAGGCCCCTTGATACCACACTTGGTCGAAGGCAGCCTTATTTTAAAGGGTTGTCACTCCCACCCCACCTCTGGAATTCAGCTCTTTTGTCCATGTTTGAACCAAGGTAATGAGGTCAGAAGCTGAGTGGCCCTGGTGGAGCCAAAACTGAGCGTCATTGACCAGGGTATTGCTGAGCAGGTGCTGCTTGAAAGCACTGACACCTTCCACCACTTTACTGATGGGTTGGTAATTGGCCGGATTGGATTTGTTCTGCTTTTTATGTATAGGAGATACTTGAGTAATTTTCCACATAATCGGGGAAATGTCATTGTTGTCACGATATTGGAACAGCTTAGTTAGGGCAGTGACAAGTTCTGGAGCACAAGTTGTCAGTACTATTGCCAGATTGTTGTCAGGATATGTACCCTTTGGAGTATCCAGTGTCTCCAACTGAATCTGGATATCACATGGACTGAATCAAATTGGCTGATGACTGGTAGCTGAATTGCTGAGGACAACTGGAGGAGGCCGAGATGGATCATCCACTCAGCACTTCTGACTGAAGATTGTTGCGAATGCATTAGCCTTATCTTATACACTGAAGTGCTGGGCTCTTCCATCATTAATGATGGGGATATTTGTGGAAACATCTCCTCCAATGACTTGTCTAATTGTCCACAACTATTCTCAACTCGAAGTGGAAGGACAGCAGAGATCTGATCCGTTGCTTGTGGGATCACTAAGCTCTCTCTATCACTTACTGCTTATGCTGTTTGGCACACACGTTTTCCTGGTTGGTGGCTTCACCAGGCTGACACCTCATTTTCAGTTATGCTTGGTGCTGATCCTGCCCTCCTACAAACTCCATTGACCCAAGGTTGATCCTCTGGCTTGATGGTAATTGTTGTGAGGGGAATATGCCAGGTCATGAGGTCGTGCTGGAGTACAATTCTGCTGCTATTGCTGACCCACAGCAGCTTATGGAAACCCAGATTTGAGCTGCTAGATCTGCTTGAAGTCTGTCCCATTTAGCACGGTGATAGTACCACTCAAAATGATGGAGGTTATTCTCAATGAGAAGGTGGGACTTTGTCTCCACAATGACTATGCGTGGTCACTCTTACCGATACTGTCATGGACAGATACTTCTGCAACTGACAGATTAGTATGGCTGTGGTCAAGTATGTATTTTGCTTATGTTGGTTCCTTCACCACCTGCCGTAGACCCAGTTGAGCAGTTATATCTTCTAGGACTCGACCAACTCAATCAGTAATGCTGCTGCAGAGCTACTCTTGGTGGTGGACTTTGAAATCCCCCACACAGAGTACATTTTGCGCCCTTGCCACCCTCAGTGCTTCCTCCAAGTGTTGTTCAGCATGGAGGAGTACTGATTCATCAGTTGAGAGAGGCTGGTACATGGTAATCAGCAGGAGGTTTCCTTTCCCATGTGTAAACTATCGCCATGAGACTTCATGGGATATAGAGTCACTGTTGAGGACTCACAGAGCAATTCCCTTCCAATTGTATCCCACTGTGCCGCCACTCCTGCTGTGTCTGTCCTGCTGGTGAGATAGGAGATATCTGGGGAAGTTGATGCGGTGTCTGGGACATGGTCATACTCACAGAATCGTACCTTTCATATAATATCAGGCTGTTGCTTGACGAGTCTGTTTATTTATATTCATCGTTTCCTGCCAGCTGTCCAATTCTAAAAACATGGCCATATTTTCACCCGAATTCACTAAGATTTAGTTTTTTGTAAATTGGTCTTGGAGCTTTACGAATGTTTTTTTTTTCTAAAAATGCAAATGTTTTACATCCATTGCTTCTCTTTCATTTGTCTCCCAGTCTGCTTCTCAAACATAATTTCCATTTCATAAATCTATATTAGTGTTGTCTATGACCATTACTTTCACTCCCAGCATTTCCTTCAAAACCATGTACTTACTATGTTCTATGTTCCATGTACTATATCATTTTCCACACCAGACTTCGTTTTTCTAGTATTGATTGAAAGTTCTGTGAAGACAGAGCTGAGGTAGTGTCTTCATAGTTATGCCATTTCCCTGTTTCCCATTCTCCATTCTCTGGATTCAGATTGTAACGAAGCTGCAATTGTTTTCTCATACTTCTCACATTAGCATAATTTGACAAACTATTACAGTTCACTCTTATAACTCTTGTGAATATACTCTTCAGAAATCCATCAATTCCTGCCTTACGCTGTTCAATGACTGTCCTTGCACAGCCATACACTCACAGGAGTATATATTCTGTACTGTCAGTAATACAGCACGATCTACAG
>NW_025215072.1:12501-27070 GCF_004010195.1 Chiloscyllium plagiosum
TTTTATTGCTCCTCTGATGCTGCCCGAACTGCTGTGCTCTTCCAGCACCACTAATCCAGAATCTGGTTTCCAGCATCTGCAGTCATTGTTTTTACCTAGCTCGATGTATCTGCTGTGTTTTGGCAGGGTAGGCACTGCTGGACTCCCGAGGCCGTCTGTGTCTGTTCACCAGATCTGCTGCATCTTTTCGTTGTATTTATTTATGTTTAACTTTGACATTTATCTGTCCAGCATTAAACGGCTTAGGTGGGTTTAGACATTTTTGGAGACACCTACAGAGCCATAGACGGTGTAGATACAGTCCATTCCTTGTGTTCTTGCAGCCGCAGCCTGGTCGTGTGGTGTGATGGTCAAATACTCACAGAACCAGGATTCTTAGTTATACCTTTCACCAGTTAATGCTGGGGTCTCAGGAGGGTTGGAAGGCAGTAAATCTCTCCCGGGTGCTACATACTCTCTCTGAGATTTCTCTCAGAACTGTCTTTTGATTTTCTTTCCTCCTGGATTGGAGAACTGCATGTGAGACTATCTGTTTCCTGCATTTGATTTTTGACTTATGTCCTTATTGGATGATACCATATTGGAGCAGTTACTGTATCCTAATTAAGTAAACTATTGTTGTGCCAAGTTTTCCAACAGAAGTACGTTATTGCAAGTTCCTCTTCCTTTTGCTGAATTTTATCGACAGTGTTCAAATAAATTGTGTTTTGCTTAATGTCGAATATTTTGACCAAGTAAATTCTACCTGTAAAACAGCACCTCACATTTATTGGCAGAATGGGCCGAGCTGGAGGAGTGATAATCATGTCAGGAATTATATCGGAAACTCAATCCACCTCACAGATCCAGCCCGGACACGTCTGAGCCCAGATGAGATACCTGCTCAGCATGAAGCACTGCGTAGACCAGGCTAGTGTACTGCTCAGCAATCCATCCAGAATCGAACACCGTTTAGAGCTCAACAGTTCACTACTTATCTGTCCAACAGTGCACTGATCTATAAACTTGGACTAGATAATCTGTTCAGCACAGGGCGCTGTGCAGAACACACAAAGGCATTGTTCCATACACGCGGACTGGATATCTGTGCAGCATGGGGAGCTTTGCACTGAATAGCAAGGAATTTATCTATTAGTTTCGAGCAGTTACCTTCCCAGCATACTCAGCTGTGTACACCAATCACTGCATTGCTGAGTTACACTGTGTTAGATCATTGCCCTACGTGGGGAAACTTGCAGCCATGCTGGAAATGACAGGATGTGCAGCTCGCCTCCATTTACAGGTCTATATCTCCATTATGGTATGACACAGGGGGTGCTGTGGGTGTGAAACGCACTGCCAGAGAGAGATGGTAGGGAAATCAGTTTAAATACCAACAAATGGGAGGAGCTTTGTTAAATGGGAGGGGGAGATTGAGAGAGAATTTCAGAGAAGGATCTAATGGTATGTTTAAAAATTGTGAAATGAAAACATTTCGATAGCATCTTGAATGTAGGCCACTGTTTACAGGAATGATAAGTGAGCAGGATATCGGTGTAAGTTAAGATGTTGGAGTGTTTTGGATAAGCATTTGTCCTGCAGCTTTGTAACTGGGAGTAGGTTCAGAAGAGTCTTCGATTCATTGGGCTGAATCTGACAATAATTTGTCTCATTGCCATTTTCATTGAGTGTGACAGAAGGATTGTCTGCACCAGTCAGAGCTAGTTTTCTGGTGTTATCTTATCGAACCCAACTCATTAACTATCCACCCAACCCCATGGTATCCTTCTCATTCTATACCAGCCCGATTCTCCCACCCATCATGGCTGGTGGTACTCACCATCGTTCAGTTATTCCTGGATATTCTGTTACCACTGGCACTGGTGCCATCTTTAAAAGGCCAATGGACACACGGTTGAGCTTTCTCAGTTTGGAGTTGCCCTGCATAGTTTACCTGAGCATGGCAGATAAGGGGAAATTACACCACAGCTTGTCGAGAGGGGCACGGAGGTCCTGGTGAATGATCGAATACAGAGGGAGGCCACTTCCCAGAGGGAGCCGCACCAGCAGACACACCCAGCATGGTCTGAGCTCAACCCCCAGCTCAGTGCAGTATCTGCGGTCTGAAGAAATGTCCAGCAATATAGGAAAAGCACCAATAACCTTCCCCGCTCTGTCAGGATAAGGATCACCGTATTAGATTACTAACAGCGTGGAAACAGGCCCTTTGGCCCAACAAGTCGATACCAACCCTCCAAAGAGCAACCGCATCCAGAACCATTCCCCTACACCGAACACTACGGGCAATTTAACATGGCCAATTCACATGACATGCACATTTTTGGAGTGTGGGAGGATACCGGAGTACCCGGAGAAAACCCACATAGACACGGGGAGAATGTGCATACTGCACACAGTCAGTCGCCTGAGTCGGGAAATGAACCCGAATCCCTCGGACTGTGAGGCAGCAGTGCTGACTGCTGTGCTACCGTGCCGCCCACGACTCTCTCTGCTCTCTCACACTCACTGTATAGCGCCTTCCCTAGAATAAGCTCCATCACTCTCACCATTGTAATGAAGCACCTTCTCTCTGTCTCTCTTTCTCTCTCTCTCTCTCTCTCTCTCTCTCTCTCTCTCTCCTACGCAATATCTCCACATGGTTATAAAATGTTCTTATGAATGCTATTTCTAGAATTCTCTGGATGATGCCGTTTGTACAATGTTCCAGATAATTTTCAAAATAATTCAACTTTCACAAAATGTTCATTCCCCCAGTATGTAACGCATCAGAGGATGGAGCAGAGTTTTACTTGTTTTTAAATCACTTAGGAGGGACGTACCTCATAAGGCCATTAAGCGCCTCAAATATGCTCCACTATTCAGACAAAGGGAGCACCTAAACACTTGAAGACTCACTCTCTACTTGAAGAAAGGCGCCACATTGGAGTTTCGCAAGTTTCACTGGGACACTCCTGTAATCCCGAGAGGTATATAATATTTCACACAGTGCTACCAGTCACTCTGTAATCACTTCGATTGAAACTGGCTAATAATTGCTGATGAGCTGTTTACCCTTGGTCTTTTCTGTTTGAGAAAAGCCTTGTTCGTTTTGTCAGAGACAGTGCAAAACTTTCATCTGACTACAAATTTGTTTATAATATTGAAACTCTTTGTGCCTTCCCCTGTGTCGAACGATGTAAAATACTGTTTTAAATTCTCTGCCTGTTCCCTGAAACCAAATCTCTGACATTAGTGTCCCACATATACTTTCGTAACTTTCTTCCAAGTGTCTCACACACACATCATGAACGTTTTTTTATTCGATATGGGAAAACTCTTGTGGTTAGTTTTTTTTTCATATTTCTTGACAGTTTTGGAACATTTTTCTTTGTATTTTGTTTGAGACAATCTGCTTCTGGTTCCAAAAGTAAATTCCCAAATGTAGCCGACGCTAGTGCTCGCAATCTGATTCTTTAGTTTGTGATTGATTAGTATCCTTCACAGCCTTTGTGCATCATGGGGTGGGGTTGGGGGGCATCTTCACGTCTTCATATCATCTTTTTTTTACCAGAGTCAATCATTGCTGAGCATTACTAAGCAGTACCTGCTTAAATGTCTCCCTGACGTTCACCTATGTCTATGTTCACACTCCGTATTTGACCAGATATATGATATAAATCTGCATTTGAAATGCCTGGCTCTTTTCAGTCTTTCAGGTGGAACCTACGTTTGTGGCTGAACGCATGATCAGCTGAGAGTGACTCCATTGTCCCATTTACCCTGGCTCTGTGATTTCTGTTCGATGATGTCACATTCCTGGAGGAAGTTTCCTACATGTCAAACGAGAAATCCCCTCACTCTAATGGGCCTTCAGCTGTGATTGTTCCGTCTCCCTCACTTCTGCCCTCACTCCGTCCCCTCCTTCCCAGAACAATGATAGATCTCCCCTTGGCCTCACTTCCTACTGCACTAGAATCTGCATTCACAGAATCATCCTCCCCCATTTCCACCATCTCCAGTAGGACAGCACCATCAAACACATCTTCCCCTCCCGTCCACTGTCAGTATTTCACAGGGACAATTCTCTCTGTGATACCCTCCACCAACCGAACACTTCCCCATCAACCCCCCATGGCACCTTCCCAAGTAAATGCAGAAGCTGCAACATTTGCCCATTCACCTCTTCCCTCTTCACTGTCCAAGGCCCTTAACACACCTTCCAGGTGAAGCATTTCACTTGTACTCTTTCAATCCAGTCTCCTTTCATTGCTGCTCACAATGCAGTCTTCTTTACATTAGTGAGCCAATTAGAAACTGATTTGAGGAACATCTCCACTCTGTCTGTAGAAATGACACTGGCCTTCTGATTGTTCCCAATTTCAATAACCTACGTTGTTCTCAATATAATGACAATTCTTTGAGGCGGTAATGACGGGTTGGACCAGAGAGAGTTACCTATCTGAACATCCAGAAGGCCTTTAATATGGTACAGCACAGGAGGCTGCAGAGTAAGATAAGGACCCATGATGTCAGAGGCCAGGTAGTAGCTTCGATAAAAGGTTGCCTCTCTGCCAGGATGCAGAATGAGGATAAAATTGTCCCTCCCAGGTCGGCAGCCGGTGACTAGCAGTGTTCCACAAGAGTCAGTGCTGGGACCACAACATTTCACTTTATAGGTTAATGATCTGAGTGGCGGGACAGAAGGCATTCTGGCTACGTTTGCAGATGATGCAAAGATAGGTGGGAGGGCATATAGTATTGAGGAGGCAGGGAGCCTGCAGAAAGATTTCGACAGTTTAGGAGAGTGGGAAAAGGAGTAGCAGATGGAATACAATGTGGGGGAGTGTGAGGTTATGCACTTTGTTATGAAGAATACAGGCATGGACTATTTACTAAATGGGAAAAAAATCAGAAATCTGAGTAACAAAGGGACTTGCGATTCCAAGCCCAGGATTCCCAAGGATAAACTTGCAGGTTGAGTCAGCAGTTAAGAAGGCAGATACAATGTTGTAATTCATCTCGAGACGAGTAGGATATAATGGTGAGGATTCTGAGGCTGTCTAAGGCTCTGGTCAGACCACATTTCCAGTATTTTGTGCCTCATACCTCAGGAAGCATGTGTTAGACTTGGCGCGTATTGAGAGAAGGTTCACCAGAAATGAAAAGCTTAACACATGAGGAACGTTTTGAGGGCTCTGGGTTTATACTCAATGGAGATTTGAAGGATGAGGGGGGATCCAATTGAAACTTACAGAATACTGAATGACCTGGATACACACAACACTGTGAGGACGTGTGCACTGGCAGGAGGGCACAGGCTTAGAGTAAAGGGAAAACCTATTAGAATGGAGATAAGATTAAATGTCTTTAGCCAGGGAGTGGTGAAATCTAGAATTCCTTACCACAGAAGACTGTGGAAACCAGATCGTTTGGCACCAATGATATAGCCAGGAAAGGGACTGAGGATCTGAAAAGTGACTGCAGAGAGTTAGTTTGGGAGCTGAAGAGCAGGACGAGTAGAGTAGTGATCTCAGGTTTGCTGCCAGTGCCACGGGCTAGTGAGATGAGGAACAGTCAGCGAATGCAGCTTAACACGTGACTTCGAGGCTGGTGCAGGAGGGAGGGTTTTAGATACCTAGACCATCGGGAAGGTGGGACCTGTACATGAAGGACTGGTTGCACCTGAACTGGAGGGGCACAAATGTCCTGGGTGGGAGGTTTGCTCATGCGGGTTTAAACTAGTTTGCCGGGGGGTAGAAATCAGACCACATGTCTGAGGGGGTTAGTTGCAGACGGGATAGTGACAGAATATATTGAATCTATCAGGATGGTTTCTCACGCGATGAAACAAAGGGATCGGTTAAAGTGTGTCTGCTTTAATGCAAGATACATCCAAAATAAGAGTGACGAACTTAGAGCATGGATCAGTACTTGCGGCTACGGTGTCGTGGCCATAAAGGAGACGTAGATTTCACAGGGGTTTTAATGGTTGCTTGATGTTCCAGGGTTTAGAACGTTTAAAAATGGTTAAAAGCATTTCGCGGTGGCACGGTAGTATAGTGGCTAGCACTGCTGCCTCACAATGCCAGAGATACGTGTTCAATTCCCTCCTCAGGGAACTGTCTGTGTGGAGTATGTAAATTTTCCCCGTGTCTGCATGGGTTTCCTCCCATAATCCAAAAATGTGCAGATTAGGTGAATTGGCCATGCTAAATTGCCCATAGTGTTAGATGAAGGGGTAAATGTAGGGGATTGGTTCTGGGTGGGTTGCTCATTGGAGGGTTGGTATGGACTTATTGGGCCGAAGAGCCTGTTTCCACACTGTAAATAATGTAAAAAAAAAAAACAGGGTGGGTGGGAAATGAGGAGGGGCTACAGAAATGAAGGTTGTTGAGAGAGGTTTGTCTACTCAGTCAGTATGGGTGGAAGTTAGCAACAGCAAGGGAACAGTCACCGCATTTGGAGATTTTCTACAGACCACCTAAGAGCAGAAGAGAGATTGAAGATCTCATAGGCGGGCAGATTCTGGAAAAAATACAAAATTAGCAGGGTTATTTTTGTGGGTGATTTCAACTTTTCCAATATCGAATGGTGTGGATGAATCCGTTTTTGTCAGGTGTGTTCAAGACGGTTTCCTTGCTCAGTATGTCGACAGACCGACGAGGTAGAGACCAGTTTGGATTTGGGGCTCGGCAACGAGCCAGGACAGGTGTCAGAACTCACGGTGGGAGAGCACTTTGATGAAAGTGATCACAACTGCCTCACATGTAGCATAGTCTGGGAGAGTGAAAGCAGCAGTTTCCGAGGGAAGATATTAATTGGGGAAAAGGAAATTGTGATGCTATCAGACAGGAGTTGAGAAGTATAGACTGGGTGCAATTTATCCATAGAAAAGGCACAGCAGACATATGGAGACTATTTAAGGAGTCGTTGTTGCGAGTGATACGCAAATCTGTTCCTCTGAGACAGGTAAGAAGGGGTAACATTATGGAACCTTGGATGACGAGAACAGAGGAACTTCTCGTCAGAAGGAAGCAGGCAGCTTACGTAAGATGGAGGAAGCAAGGATCTAGCACAGCTTTAGTGGATTACAGGGCTTGCTAGAAAGGAGCTCAGAAATGGACTGTGGAAAGCCATGATGGGGCACGAAAAAGGCTTGGCAGAAAGATTAGGGAGAAACCAAAGGCATTTTTTCTCATACATGAGGAATAAGAGACTAATCAAGGAGAAGGTAGGGTCGATCAGGACTAACGTAGAGAACATATGCGTGGAGTCTGAGCAGATAGGGGAAACCCTAAATGTGATATTTGCTTCGATTTTCACCAAGCAAAGGGAACTTGTTGTAAATGAAAACTTAGAGATGCTTGGCCAGTTCATTCTTGACCAGTTCAATATTGATGAAGATGATGTGATATGAAAATTTGAAAAACATTAAGATTGATAAGTCCCCAGCGCCAGACCAGATTTATCTTAGCCGGGAAGTGAGAAAGGAGGTTGTTAAGCCGCCAGCGAAGATATTTGCCTCCTCACTCGCCACTGTAATCGTACCGCAGGATTCGAAGGAGGCGAATGTTGTTCCTTATTTCAAGAAGAGTAGTAGGGAAATCCCTAGCAATTAGAGACCAGTCAGTCTTACGTCTGTGGTCAGCAAAGTTTGGAAAAAGTTCTGATGGATGGGATTTATGACTATGTGGCAAAGTAGAGCGTGATTAAAGGCAGTCAGCATGCCTTTGTGAGGGGCAGGTCATGCCTCACAAATCTTATTGAGTTTTTTGAGGAGGTGTTAAGACAGGTCGATGACGGTCGAGCATTGGATGTGTTGCATGTGGACTTCAGCAAGGCATTTGATATGGTTCCCCATGGAATGCTCATTCATAAAGTCAGGAAGTATGGGATACAGGGAGATTTGGCTGTCTGAATTCAGAATTGGCTGGCTGGCAGATGGCAGACAGTGGTTGTAGATGGAAAGTATTCTGCTTGGAGGACAGTGTTGAGAGGGATCCCACAGGGCTGTGTTCTTTGGCCTCCCCTCTTTGTAGTTTTTATTAATGACATGGATGAGGAGGTTCTGGGGTGGATTAGTAAATTTGCTGATGACACAAAGGTTGGAGGTGTCGTCGAGAGTATAGAGGGCTACTGTAGGCTGCCGAGTGACAGAGACACGATGCAGAACTGGGCGGAGAAATGGCAGATTGAGTCCCACGTGGATAAATACGAATTGATGCATTTTGGAAGGTCAAATCGAATCCTGAATATAGCATTAAAGAGATGATTCTTGGCAGTGTGGAGGAACAGATGGATCTGGGTGCACAAGTGCATAGATCCCTCAAAGTTGCCACCCAAGTGGATAGGTTGTCAAGAAAGCATATACTTGGTAGTGTGGATGAGCAGAGGGATCTTGGTGTCCATGTACACAGATCTTTGAAAGTTGCCACCCAGGTAAATAGTGCGGTGAAGAAGGCATATGGTGTACTGGCTTTTATTGGTAGAGGAATTGAGTTCAGGTGTCCTGAGGTCATGTTGCAGTTGTATAAGACTCTGGTGCGGCCGCATCTGGAGTATTGTGTGCAGTTTTGGTCGCCATACTATAGGAAGGATGTGGAGGCACTGAAACAGTTGCAGAGGAGGTTTACCAGGATGTTTCCTAGTATGGTAGGAAGATCGTATGAGGAAAGGCTGAGGCACTTGGGGTTGTTTTAATTGGAGAAAAGAAGGTTTAGGGATGACTTGATAGAGATGTACAAGATGATTAGGGGTTTAGATAGGGTTGACCATGAGAACCTTTTTCCATGTATAGAGTCGGCTATTACGAGGGGGCATAGCTTTAAATTAAGGGGTGGTAGGTATAGGACAGATGTTAGGGGTAGATTCTTTACTCAGCGAGTCGTGAGTTCATGGAATGCCCTGCCAGTAGCAATGGTGGACTCTCCCTCTTTATGGGCATTTAAGCGGGCATTGGATAGACATATGGAGGATAGTGGGCTAGTGTAGGTTAGGTGGGCTTGGATCGGCGAAACATCGAGTGCCAAAGGGCCTGTCCTGCGCTGTATTCTTCTATGTTCTATGTTCTATATGGTGTTTTGGCTTTCATTAACAGGGAATCAAGTTTAAGAGCCGCGAAGTTTTGCTGCAGCTCTACAAGTCCCTGGTGTGACCACACTTGGAATATTGTGTCCAGTTGTGGTCGCCCTACTATGGGAAAGATACAGAGGCTTTGGAGCGGATGGAAAGAAGATTTGCCAGTTTGCTGCCTGGACTGGAGAGCTTGCTCTATGAAGAGAGGTTGAACAAGCTTGGACCTTTCTCTCTGGAGACAAGTAGGAGAGAGGAGAGCTGATCGAGGTGTACACAATATTGAGAGGAATAGATAGAGTCAATACCCAGAGACTTTTCACCAGGGTAGGATTGACTGGCATGAGCAGCCATAGTTTGAATGTATTAGGAGGAACGTATAAGGGAGACGTCAGAGGTAGGTTCTTTACGCAGAGAGTTGTGAATGCATGGAATGCGTTGCCAGCTCTGGTGGTGGAAGCAGAGTCATTGGGGGCATTTAAGCGACTGCTGGACATGCACATGGAGAGCAGTGAGTTGAGGGGTGCATACGTTAAGTTACTATATTTTACATTAGGATTAAATCTTGGGACAACATCGTGGGCCAAAGGGCCTGTTCTGTGCTGTACATTTCTATGTTCAATTTAGAATATTTAAAACAGAAACAGATTAGTTCTCGATTGACAAGGGGATCAAAGGTTACTGAGAGGAAGCAGGGAAATGGGGTTGAAAATCTATCAGTCTTGATGGAACGGCAGAGCAGACTTGATGGTCCGAATGGCTTCATTTCTGCTCGTATAGAGTTGTGGTCGGTCCTGGGTGGCTCGGTGGCTCAGTGGTTTGCACCACTGCCTCACAGCTTCAGGGAACTGGGTTCGATTTCCTCTGGGTGTTCCAGTTTCCTGCCGCAGTTCAACGTTGTGCAGGTTACGTGAACTGGCCATGCTGAATTGCCGAATGTGTTCAGGGATGTTGAGGAGAGGTGCAATAGTCAAGGGTCTATGTACAGTACAGAATAGGATTGGTCCACGTACTTTTTGGAGGGTCAGTATAGACCTGTTGGCCTGAAGGGCCTGTTTCCACACTGTAGGGATTCTAAGAAAATGCAGGCTGCTGCAATGTTCAAATGAAGCATAACCCAAGCTCGAGTAACACCTCACTTTGGTACGTTTCAGTCTGTAGGAGTTAATATTCAATTCCATAAATTCACAGCCTGAACCCATCATGGCTGTTCTCTATTTTCCGTGCACTCTCCCTCCTGGGCTCCCTCAGATCGTGTCTTGTTTATGTTACATTCAACAGAGAAAATCAATTTCTAATATTTGCACATTAATTTACACCCATTATATATCTGTGTCTCTTTCACCACAATTTCAAGCCCATTTGTCTTTGACACTGGGCCGCCAAAAACTCTTTCCCACTTCTGCCAAGATACTAAAACGCTCACTTTCCAATCCTTTACACTTCTGAAGAAGATTTACACTGGACTTGAAATTGCGTTCATTAAACGCAATTTCGCTGCAACACAATTAGTGAAGTGCACCCCTTTCTTTATAAAGTGAGAGCTCCCGTTCACTGTTATGGGAGTCTGTCTCTGGCACCAGCTGAACAGCAAATCCCAGCCTCAGAATCCCTCTGTCTGCCAAATGCACCCTCAGTATGTTCAGATAAAGCAGGTCTGTAATCCGCTCTGCAAGCCTTGAAACTGTGCCTGAATGTGGGATTTTTAGTCTACATTGACATTGTTTCTCTGTCTCTGCAGAGATATTGACAGACACGCTGAGTTTCTTCAAAAATGTAAAGTTACAGAACACATTTTCATTATAGCAAAGATCATTTGATACAGGAAATCTGAAACAAAAGCAAAACTTGTTTGAATTACTGGGTGCTTTGAGGAACAGTCACAGAACCCGAATGATTAACTCTGCTTTCACTCCACAGATGCTGTCAGACTTGTCAGTGAATTCAGCAATTTCTGTTTTTGAACAAATTTCAAACATGTGTGTCAAAGCTGCTCACACGCCCTGTCCAACATGGAGCGCTATACACCAGGAAGTGAATTATAACACAAGATATACAAATTTATTTGTTCTGAAATTACATAAGGCGGCCATCACGACAGAGCTCTGAATCATGGTCATGGAGAGAAAAAGAGGGAAACACATTATTGGAGGGGAAAAGATTCAGATGAAAACGTCGAATGCTTTTGAGGAATGTGACAAATTGGAGGCATGGCATCATGAAGATACCCTAACAGCATGAGAATTTTTTTAAAAAAGGAAGCGTTCCCACATCAGTGACAGGGTTCCCGTGCAAATTGAGGACAGGCAGTAGAATTGTATTGCAGATATTGCAGCTCAAACTGGGCATTCATGTGATGCTGCACATCATAGCAGCTGTAGTAGCAGCAGCAGCAGAATTATATTCAACCACAATATAATCTCTCCGTCTACCATTACCATGTAACCGATCTCCGGTTCAGTGATGAGTGTGGGGGAACATGCCACGGTCAGGACCGTGTGTACCTAAACCTGATGACAACCCATTCAAGCTACCGCACACCGCACTTACTGCTTACATTAACAAACAGCAGAACTAACATCTGATAGAGAGGGCGCAATGACCCCGAGACTGTGACCATTTCTTTTTAAACCAGCTATGAATTACTGCTGGCCTGTCTACTCTTACTCTTATCTATTAGAAAAATCCTTGTTCCTTTTGTTAGAGACGTTTCAAGAACTTTCCTCCTATTACCATTTTGTTTACATCATTGAAATACATACTGTGCCTTCCCCTCTGAGAAAAGATGTAAAACATGGATGTAAATTATCTGTCTGCTCCCTGTAGCCAATTCTTCAGTCACACCCTCCAATTATCCTCAGTGTACTTTCCTGACTTAATTTCTACCTAAGGTCACACACTCATCTTGACTTTTTTTATATATGTTCGGAAAAGCTCGTGCTCTTGTTTTTGTATTTCTTGCTAATTTACCAAACCATGTCTTTTCTCCCTTTTTCCTCACTTTCTAGATTCATGCAGTCATATAGCGCACAAACAGGCCCTTTGGTCCAACTTGTCCATGCTGACTAAACTAGTCCCATCTGATTGCATTTTGTCCATATGCCTCGAAACTTTTCCCATTCATATGTTTGCCCTAATGAGTTTTCAATATTGTCGCTGTACTTGCATCTCCTACTCTTCCTCTAACAGCTCATTCCATATACACACATCACCCTCTGTGTGAAAACGTTGACCCTTCGTCCATTTAAAATCTTTCCTCTTTCACCTTAAACCGATACCTTCTATGGTTGAACTCCCCCTTCCCGTGGAAAAGACCTTGGCTGGTCAATCATTCGGGGGAAATTCTGCATGTGGCTGAACACATGATCAGCGGAGGCTGACTCCATTCTCCAAGTTTCTGCATCTCTGTTATTTCTGTTTGATGATGCCACATTCCTTTGAGCTGCATCTAACGTGACCTCCTTTTCCTTCAAACCAGAAATCCCCTAACTCTGGGGGACAAGGCCTTCAGCAGTCACTGTCCCATCTCCCACGGTGTTGCCCTCAATCCGTCTCTACCATCCCAGATCAATGATAGATTCCTCCTTGTCCACACTTCCTCCTGCACTAGAATCCATATTCACATAATCATCTTACACCATTTCCACCACCTCCAGCAGGACAGCACCATCAAACATATCTTCCCCTCCCGCCCACTGTCAGTATTTCACAGGGACTGTTCCCTCTGTGTCACCCCCCATGACCCCGAACACTTCCCCACTCCCCCATGGCACTTTCCCATGCAATTGCAGAAACTTCAAAACTTGCTCATTCACCTCTTCACTCCTCACTGTCCAAGGCCCCAAACATACCTTCTAGATGAAGCAGCATTTCATTTGTAAAATTTCAATCTGGTCTCCTATCATTGTTGCTCACAATGCATTCTCTTTATATTGGCGAGACCAAACATAGATTGCTTTGAGGAACTCTCCCACTCTGTCTGTAGAAATAACCCAGACCTTCTCATTTCTTGCTATTTCAATAACCTACCTTGCTCCCATGCTAACATTTCGGCCCTAGGCTGCTGCAATGTTCCAAGGAAGCAGAACCCAAGCTCGAGTAACAACTCACTTTACACTTTCGTACGTTGCATCTGAAAGGAGTTTATGTACAATTTCATAACTTCACAGTCTGACCCCATTATAACTGCTCTCCAGTTTCCGTACATTCTCCCTCCTGGCCTCCCTATGACCTTGTATGGTTGTATCTTCTTTATCGTTCACTCAACAGAGAGAACCCCATTTCCACATTCACATTTTAATTATTAGGCTACTTCACATGATCTTCTCGTTCACCACTACTAAAAGCATGTTTATCTTTTGCCACACTCTCTTTTACCCACTCCCCACATTTGTCAAGGGATTATTCAGCTCATTTTCCAATCTTTTTAGTTCTGAAGAAGTGTCATACTGGACTTGAAACACTAACTCTGTTTCTATGTCTCTGCAGATGATGCCAGACCTGTTGAGTTTCTCTAGAAATGAATTGACTCAGAACAAATTTTCAATTAAACAAATAATTATGAATATGTAAACGCAAAAATTGCTGGAGAAAATGCGAGATTTGTAGAAGGGTCACTGGCACTGAAAAATTAACTCTGCTTTCACTCCACAAGATACTGCCAGACCTGCAGAGTTTCGTCAGCAATTTCTGTTTATGAACAAGTTTCATACACGTGTGTTAAAGCGGCTCAAACGCCTTGCCTAACACGGAACGCCGTGCACTGGGAAGTGACCGATAATGCAAGGTGCACAGATTCCATGATCTAAAACTGCATAAAGCTGGCATCACTGACACTGCAGAACTCTTAATCACGGTCAGGGAGAGAAACAGAGGGGAGCACATTCACATCAAACACAGAACATGGCATTGGGGGAATGGAAAAGATTCAGATGCATATGTTAAGGGTTTTGAGTAAAGTAACAAGTTGGAGGCGTGACACCAGGGAGAGCAGAATGAGAATAGGAAAATGGAAGTGTTACCACATCAGAAACCAGCTTAAGACACTGAGTACATAGCTGATGGGTGAATTGGTCTTGGTGTGAACTGGGGGAAAGTCAGTAGAATTGAATTGAACACATTGGAGCTCAAAGTGGGCATTCATGTGGTGCGGTAGAATCACAGCCGCAGCAGAATTGTATTAAACTACAATCTGTAACATTTTCCCCAGGATAATCGCTCAGCCTACCATTAACATCAAGCTGATCTATGGTTCAGCGACGAGTGTGGCTGAACATGATAGGGTCGAAACCATGTGTACCTAAACCTGATGACAATCCATGAAAGCTATCGCACTTGACTGGTTCCATTCGAAACAGCAGGCGAAATGATACTAAGACTAACAGATCAGGTCTAAGCTCTGCAGTGCCGCCACGTCCAGACATATTGTCGATGGACTATTAAACAACTCACTGGAGAAGAGGACTCCATAAATATCGCCATCCTAAATAACGGGACAGCCCTGTACATCAGTGTAAAA
>NW_025215072.1:27155-28724 GCF_004010195.1 Chiloscyllium plagiosum
GCTCCAACTCTGACATCTCCCTGGCAATGTGGAAATTTACTCAGCTATGTCCAATCCCATAACAAGGGAATAACTACAGTCTGACCATTTACCACGCCCTGAGTCCCGTGGGATTTATTTTTGACAGAGCTGACAAGCAGCACAGAAATAACCAGCTCAGTGTGATTTCAGATAGGTCCCCATGTGGAGGTGGTGCAGTTGTGGAAATGTCACTGGATTACTAATCCAGACCAGGTTAATGGCGGCTGGTGAATTTTATAATGAATAAAATATCGAGATGTAAAACCTGGAGTCATTAACAGTAAAATTGAAGCCAATGTCGATTGTAAACACCAATTTCCTTCCTCAATGTAGTTTCAGGAAGTGAACCTCCCCGTGCTTTCCTGGTCTGGCCTAAACGTGACTCCGGACACACAGACATCTGATCAACTCTTCAATGGCCTCGGAAACAGCCAAGCAAGACACTCTATTGTATCAAACTGTTCTGGAGGTATTAAAGGATAAAACCGTACAGATCACCCGGCACCAGCCTCAGTATTGGAACAGGAAATACTACAGTGTTGACCCTGCAGAGATCTCCTTCCTAACGTCTGAGAGCAGGTGGCAGGATTTACAGAGATTTTCCACAGACTGCACAGAAACTTCGGGAAAAGAGTAGGTCATTCAACACACTGAGCATCCTCCATTCTAATTCATGGTGAAAATCTCCTCAATTCAGTTTACCCCACACAGTGTTCTTATCCTTTAGTATGTTTAAACATAGGAACATATAAAATCAGAACTATTGTATTCGCGTTGGTCCATCAATTTTGATCCTCCATTCAGTATACAGGCAGTTATCCAGTAAAGGTGTGTTCATTAAACGCAATTTCGCTGCAACACAATTAGTGAAGTGCACCCCTTTCTTTATAAAGTGAGCTCCCGTTCACTGTTATGGGAGTCTGTCTCTGGCACCAGCTGAACAGTAAATCCCAGCCTCAGAATCCCTCTGTCTGCCAAATGCATCCTCAGTATGTTCAGATAAAGCAGGTCTGTAATCCGCTCTGCAAGCGGGATGTGGGATTTTTAGTCTACATTTAGAAGGAACTTTATTTCAAACTGGGAGGGGAATATTTTGGAGAGAACTGGAATTCCGCATCACGCGGTCAGTCAGCCTGCGCGATTTCTGGTGAAGATCTTGGTGAAAGGTACAGTGCTGTAGTCAGTGGCTGTAGTGTTAAAGTGTGGCATTTACTGCACTAACTCATTACAAAATACGGTTTAAAGATTTATGTAGCCTGTGCTATTGTTTGCGTTAGGCCGACTATTTTGTTTTGATTTTTACTGGTAATTTTGGGTTTCGCACCGAAGCCTCTTTTTTCCATTGGCCCCATTATTTATATTGCACCGTTTTCTATAATACGGTATTCCACAGGAACACAGCTGCCACAGTATTGGATAACTACCTGTAATTATTGCTGATTCTATATCTCCACACCAAACCCCTGCACTCTCCCCATCCCTTCTGTGTCTTGAAATCCTTATTTATATTCAGTACCTTAGCTTTCACAGCCTGATCAGGGAAATAAT
>NW_025215072.1:28768-36686 GCF_004010195.1 Chiloscyllium plagiosum
CAGTCTGGTCATCCTTCGCTGCTCTCCCTCAATGTCAGGTTTGTCCTTTATTAGGTAAGGCGACCAAAACTGCACACAATACTGCACAATGTTCAAGATGGGGTCTCACCAAGGGCCTGTACAGCTGCAGTAAGACACCCCTTACTCCTGTACTCAAAACATCCTGGAATGAAGGTCAGCACACCATTCATTTTCAACAAAATTGTGTATTCCCGTGACAGCTGAGCCTGCTCTAACCTGAGTGGGAACCTTACAACAAGCTGGTAAAGTGTGGCTGCTGCTGTACAGGGTCTTAGTGAGATCACGTCTGGAGTAATGTGCACAGATTTAATCTCCTCACTAAGAAAGGGTGTTGGTATTAACTCAGATATTATTCCCTCAACTGATTTCTGCAATGAAGGTGTTAATCATAGAATCCCTACAGTGTGGAAGCAGACCATTTGATCCATCGTCTCCACGCTGATCCTCCGAAGGCTATCCCATACAAACCCCACTCTCCAACCCCCTTCCCAACCCAATCTCTGCAACCTAGTATTTTCCATGACTAATGCACCTAACTGGCACATCTGGGGATTGTAGGAGGAAACTGCAGTACACGACAGACACCCTTGCAAGCACAGGGAAAATGCGCAAACTCCACACAAACAGTGACCCGAGACTAAAATTGAACCTAGATCTCTGGTGCTGGGAGGCAGCAGTGCTAACCACTGAGCTACCCACTGTGGGCAACGCAACCTGCCTGCACAATTCAACACTCGAAATGTGGCATAACAGCAGGGAGATTCCATAAGTTCCCAAACTTGTCATTGAGCAACAGGATGAGGACAATGATATCTTGAGCGGCTTGGTCAGGAACAGGCGCAAGACATGCAAGACATCGAAGCTATAGTGTAGGATCACCAGGAGAACATTCAGCCCATCGTGTGTGTAAAACAGGAACAGAATGAGTCCAATCAGCCACCCATGCCTCTTACACAGCAATTGGAGCCGACCTTTCACAGCCTCGTGCCTATTCACAGGAATTGAAACGGACTGTCGAGGTTATGGAAAAGGAAGAACTTAAAATAACCAACTTCAATCGGGAATGGAAAGGTATGAGCAAACGTTTGAAGACAAATTGTTCGAATTTGTTATTAAGGAATTAACAACAGGAGACTTTGAAAGTCAAACCACAACCCATCGAAGTCGACATGATTGTATTAAGGATAAATCATGTTTGAATGATTTTCTTAACTTTTTTTAATTAAAACGTGTGACAAACAAGTTGAATAACGGGGATCTGAAAAATGTATTATATCTGGACTTCAAGAAGGCAATGATTAGATTACTTACAGTGTGGAAACAGGCCCTTCGGCCCAACAAGTTCACACCGCCCCGCCGAAGCGCAACCCACCCATACCCCTACATTTACCCCTTACCTAACTCTACGGGCAGTTTAGCATGGCCAAATCACCTAACCTGCACATCTTTGGATTGTGGGAGGAAACCGGAGCATCCGGAGGAAACCCACGCAGACACGTGGAGAACGTGCAAACTCCACACAGTCAGTCGCCTGAGGCGGGAATTGAACCCAGGTCTCTAGCGCTGTGAGGCAGCAGTGCTAGCCACTGTGCCACCGTGCCGCTCAATGCTTGCCGAAGGATTAATATGCAAGACAAGAGCACACGCAGGGTTAGGACAATTTACTTAATTGGAGAGAAAATTGACTAACCAATAAAAAAACATGATATGGAGGTGTTAGCTTTGGACTGGGTTGAGTAAGGTCAATAATCATATGGCACCAGGTTATAGTCTGACGGGTTAATTTGAAAACACAAACTTTCATTGTCCTGCTCCTTCGTCAGGTGTTAGAGAGAAAAGACCTTAGGCACAAAATCTATAAGGAAAAGATGAAAGGCTTGTACAACACATGCACAAGAATTGATCACATCTGAGATGACTGCTAAATCTTTAATCGGTTAGAATGGAGATGCAGATTTTGATTAATGAATATGCAAATCCAGAGTTCCTTTCAAGTCCTGCCTGGAGATACCTTCAGGTATTATCGATGTAAAGGAGGTGACCCTTCCAGTCAGACATCGTATTTTAGGCATGCAGTCTTGTTTGGAGTCTGTATATGTCTTCACCTGGAATCAGACTAGGTTTATTTCCAAAGTAGGATTTAATAAAATATCGTATTGACTGACTGTCTACAAATTGTATATTTGTTTGAGAAAATATAATGCATCTGGAAATACAAACCGGCAAATGAAAATTCATCTTACAGATTAGATGTGTTCCTGTGTGTGTGTTTGCGCGCACGTGCGTGTGTGTGATTGAAAACAAGGTGGAGTGTCTGTGGGAGGGAGAGAGAGTGTGTGTGTTTGTGAGAGAGCGAGGGGGAGTATGTGTGTCTTTGGGAGGGAGAGAGAGGGTATGCGTGCGTGTGAGAGAGGGGAGAGTGTGTGTGCATGTGAGAGAGGGGGAATGTGTTCGTGTGCGAGAAGTATAGGGTGAATTTGCATGGGTGTATTAAAAGGGGAGAGGGAAAGGATGTGTGTCTCCTCGTTAAAACACAGGGAGGTTTGGCAGATCCCTTTCCCCACAAACACTCTGTGGTTTCAGAGCTCCCCCTCTCTGCAGCCTCTGCTTCATTTGTTGTTCATGTTGCGTACCCAGATGCTGTAACTACAGTCCCTATGCTCCATCCAGAGTTGGTTCACCAAATCCTCAGGTCTCCCTGAATGTCTAAGGCAGCTCACAGCACAACCTTCAGTAAACTATCTCCATCACCTCCACTAACCTTTCCATGACAGCAAGCAGTCAGATGCCCCTCAGCTCCTGTTCCTTGACAATAATACTCGAGGTGAAAATGTTTTGCAGGAACAACGCAGCAGGTCAGGCAGCATCCAGGGAACAGGAGAATCGACGTTTCGGGCATAAACCCATCTTCAGGAATGTGGAAAGTGTGTCCAGCAGGCTAAGATAAAAGGTAGGGAGGAGGGACTTGGGGGAGGGGCGTTCCCTTTCCAACTTGGAGCAACAGCCTGCCACATACCATTGCATTGTTTCTGAGCTTCACAATGCCAGCAATCGATACACTCGGGAGTGAAAAAAACAACGCCAGGGAAAGGTACAGAAAAACAAACAATTAATTAACTGATAACATGTTGTGAAAATATGGATAAGGAGACAGGGGAGTGGGAGTAACTGGAGAAGTGAGACAATGGTGGGTCCAATCACAAGAATGGGAGCATTCAATAAAATTATTGCCAGATCAGTTGAAATGGTTAGTTACATCAAATTGTGAATCTGCCTCACAGAACCATCCATGCAGTAAGTGACAGTAATTAGATTCCCACAAATGTATGGCTCTGTACCTCCACTGCCGAAATAAGAGATAAGAGATTGTGTGTGCGTGTGTGTGAGTGTGTTGGTGGCAGTAGATATGAAAATTATTATTTGAGAGAGAATAGACATAGAGGAAATCAGTTTAAATGTGAACAACTGACAGGGTTTTGTGTCATTAACCGAGGGAGACTGAGGACCGTGTTATAGACAGAGGTGACGACATGCTTGTGAATATTAAAGTAAAGACATTGCCAAACCCAACAACAATATAAAGCAATCCGTACAGGAATGATGGGATTTTGGTTGCATTTAGATACAAGGCCATGGAATACCGACTCAGATTTGGTTAAGCAACAGCAGATTATTGGCTTTATTAAGACTGCCTTTCTTAGTTGAAAGTTCAAACAGCAGATGGGATGAACCAGTGAAGTATATTCTGCAGTTGTCAATAGTTAAAATTAGGAATGGTCAGGATATAGTGTCAGTAATCAGCTTGTGGCGAAAGGGATCACCGTAGTTGTGACTCGTCTGTTTCAGCCTCAGTTATTGGCCAGGGATGAGATGGAGTCAGGGGAAGGAAATGGAGTTTGCATCCAGAACAGAAGACAGTGACCTCCAATCTCTCAATATTTAAATAGCAAGGGCAGTGATGCAATGCATCCTGGTTCATTCCTGAAAGTGAGTAGGTCAACCAAAAAGGCACAGTGCCAGAATAAAGAAGGCGAGAAAGAATGAACAAGTTCACTGTTGTTGTTGTGGTTTGGAGCGTGAATGCTTACGGAGTAGAGTAAATGAAAAGAACAGTAATACAGTCGCACATGGTTAATGCAAATAATATATCGACAATGAAACTAACCAGGGACACCAACAATAGCCAGGATAGGATAATAAAAACATTGAATAATGTAAAGTACATATTTGATCCGTAATGATAACGGCCACCAAGAATATGTAGAAAAAATCCAAACAAAATAGGATGTCCATTGTTGGAACTTTCCAGTCTATTGTTCTCAGATTCTGATCCATTTTTGTAACATTCCAGTATAACGTTCTCAGATTCTGATCCACTGTTGGAACTGTCCAGTCTAATGTTCTCAGTTTCTGATCTCTCCCCCTCTCTGGAGCAGCCGATCCCTGTTAGTGCTATCGGTGATGCTCCCGCCCATACCATGGGATAACATATTGAATCGAGCCCTTTCATCATTAAAAGATGGAAACTCTCCACTGGGATAATTAGAATCCATGGAGACTGACATTAATCACAGTCACCAAACAAACAGGTTCAGTTAACCAGTTCCTTACATCATTTTACATAACACAATAAAAGGGCACATTTACTAGGTTTGGATGGAATGAATGAGAGTTGCTGAGGGATAGATCATAAATCTTTCAATCTTTTTAATCTGTCTTCCCGATATATGGGAGTATTGTCGGAACACTGCACTGTTGTATATGATTCACCATGTTTATAAAAGGATACAGGAATAAAATAACAGACGAGCTGCATAAAATATTTGGTGGAGACGTTTCTAGATACCTTTGTGTAATGCTGCTCCAAGTTTGAAATTCCCTGTTATCAAGTCCTTTCTTCACCTTGTGACATCATTCAGAGCATTGAAACTGCTGCTCAGGAACAGGGAGAAACAGGAGGTAGTCACTCAACTGCTCGAGACTGGGACAGAGGAACAGGAGGCATGTCTTTCAACTGTTCGAGATTGGGACACAGGCACAGTAGGAGTCACTCAACTGCTCGATACTGGGACATAGGGAAATCTGGAGGCTAGTGAGGCCCAGAGTTGTGTTCCCCAGGAACAGGAGGAGGTGACTCACTACCCACCACTGAGAGACACTGGGAGAGAATAGGAATTGGCTTGGTACCAGCAGAAACATCTGAATAAGTTGCATGAACGAGCCATTCAATCCTGCTCCAACATTCGTCAAAACCATGGCTGATCTGCTCCATTTGTTGGTCATGTTGTAGATCCAGATGCTGTAACTACAGTCACCATGTTTCATCCAGAGTTGGGTCACCAAAGCCTCTGGTCTTCCTGAATTTCCACAGCAGCTTAAAACACAGCCTCTAGGAAACCATCCCCAGCATTTCCACGAACGCACAAAAACTAGAGTTAAGTCAAATGTCAGTCAAAGGCAAATGAGAAGCCTGGTCTGAATCACTAACAGTTGTGAGGATTCCTCATGGTACTGAGCACATGAGCAGCAGAGAGAGATTAGCACAGGCGTTCAATGAATAGGCACAGAGCAAGTTACAAAGGTATGCCTCGAAACTGTTAAAACCCCATTATCCAACATGGAGCACAGGGCAGGACACTGGGAAGTCAAAGAAAACGCAAGCAATGCTTTTTTGACGACTGTTTCTAAGCTTCTTAGTGTTGGAAGTTGATGCTCTTGAGTGAGCAACATTCAAGGTCAGGAAAAGATATAGGACAGTTATTCACATTGAAACTGGACAATTAAAACTAGATGGCGGGGAAGCAGTTTAAACATCAACAAATGGGAGGGATTTGGGAAATTGACAGAGGGAGAGAGACTCTGAGTCAGTGTTATAGAAGGATGTATTTGCAGGTTTCAGAATGCTGAAATGAAGACATTTCGATCATATCTAGCAACATAGGTTAGCATGTCCGGGAATGATGAATTAATACGATATTGATTAGATTAGATTGGATTACATTACAGTGTGGAAACAGGCCCTTCAGCCCAACAAGTCCACACCGACCGGCCGAAGCGCAACCCACCCATACCCCTACATTTACCCCTTACCTAACACTACGGGCAATTTAGCATGGCCAATTCACCTTACCTGCACAACGTTGGACTGTGGGAGGAAACCGGAGCACCCGGAGGAAACCCACGCAGCCACGGGGAGAACGTGCAAACTCCACACAGTCAGTCGCCTGAGGCGGGAATTGAACCCGAGTCTCTGGCGCTGTGAGGCAGCAGTGGCAACCACTGTGCCACCGTGCCGCCCACTAAGGTGGCACAGTGGTTAGTACTGTGCAAGGTCAGATAGAGTCAGAGTCTCGGAGATGTACAGCATGGAATAAGACGCTTCAGTCTAACTCGTCCATGCTGATGGGATATCACAAATTAAACTAGTCACATTTGGCCAATGTCGATGTAAACCCTTCCCCTTCATGTACCCATCCCAATATCATTTAGACGTTATAATTGTAAAAGCCTCCACCACCTCCTCTGGCAGCTCATTCCACACATGCACCACCCTCTGTGGGAAAAAGTTGCTCCTTAGGTCATTTTTAAATCTTTTCCCTCTCATCGGAAATCCATGCCCTCTAGTTTTGGCTATGCACACTATACATGCTCCTCACGCTACAGGAATAAAATAACCCAATCATCAAAGTTTGTGAGAACCCAATCTACTCGCACTCTCCCGATGCTCCAATCTTGGCAACATCCTTGTAAATCTTTATGACTCCCTTCACGTTTCACAATATATTTCCAAAAGGAAGGAGACCAGAATTTAAAGTAGTACACCAAAAAATGGCCAAGGTAATGTGCTGTACAGCAGCAACATGACCACCCAATTCATATAATCAAAGCACTGGCCAATAAAGGCAAGCATACCAAATGCCTTCTTCACTATCCTACCTAACTGCGACTCTACTTTAAAGAAACTATGAACCTGCATTCCATGGTCTCTTTGTTCAGCAACACTCCCCAGGACATTAGCATGAAGTGTACATGTCCTGCCCTGATTTGCATTTCCAAAATGCAGCACCTCCCATTGTCTAGATTAAACCTCCTGCTAATTGTCAGCCCATCTGCCCATCTGATCAAGATTCCATTGTACTCTGAGGTAAACCTTCTTTGCTGTCCACTACACCATCATTTTGGGTTTCATCTGCAAACTTAGCAACTATTGCTGCAATGATCACATCCAAATGATTTATGTGAATAGTGAAAAGTAGTGGAGCCAGCACTAACCCTTGTAGCACACCAATGGTAAAAACCCTACTTTTCGAAAAACAATCCTTCACCACCACCCTCTGTTTCCTGACTTCGGGCTAATTCTGTATACATATGGCTAGTCCTCCCTGTATTCCATATAACCAATCTACCATGCAGGAAGTTGGCAAATGCCTTACTGAAGTCCATATCAACAATATACACCTCTGCCGCAATGAATCCTCTTAGTCACTTCTTCAAACATACTCAGTCAATTTAGTGAGACTCAACTTTCCATGCTTCGATCCATGTGGCCTATCACTTATCAGTCCTTGCTTTTCAAAATCCATGCAAACCTTGTGCCTCATAATCCTTATCAACAGCTTGCCCTCCATTGAAGGCTGGCTCACTAGCTCTTCCTTACCATCCTTCTTAAATGTTGTCAATAATCGCACCAAATTCGCAAGTGTCCTATCTTCCGGTACTTCATCTGTGACAATTGACGATACAAATATCTCAGCAAGGGGCCCAGCAATCACTTCACTCGCTTCCCACAGATTTCTCGGGTACATCTGATCAGGTCCTGAAGATTTTCCCACCTTTACGGGTTTACGAACTCCAGCATCTCCTTCTCTGTAATACCGGCACTTTTCAACATGTCACG
>NW_025215072.1:36746-38810 GCF_004010195.1 Chiloscyllium plagiosum
TGGCCTCTGGATTTCCCTCTTATGTATACTCCTACTGGCTTTAGACCCTTCTCGACAGTCACTTTAAATCTGGAATTAAGAGCAAAATGACGATGATGAATCCATTTTCGATATTTGGAAAACCCATCAGGTTCGCTGATGGCCTTGAAGGAAGCAAACTTCCTCCTTACCTGGCATGGGTTACATGTGACTCCAGATCGACAACCATGTGTGTGACTCGTAAATGGATTAGTGGTGCTGGAAGAGCACAGCAGTTCAGGCAGAAACCGAGGAGCAGTAAAATCCGAGGAGCAGCAAAAGCCCTTCATCACGAATAAAGGCAGAGAGCCTGAAGCGTGGAGAGATAAGCTAGAGGAGAGTGGAGGTGGGGAGAAAGTAGCATAGAGTACAATAGGTGAGTGAGGGAGGGGATGAAGGTGATAGGTCCGGGGCGGGGATAGGGTGGAGTGGATATGTGGAAAAGAAGATAGGCAGGTAGGACAAGTCAGGACAAGTCACTGGGCCAGTGCTGAGCTGGAGGTTTGGAACTGGGGTGAGTTGGGGAAGGGGAAATGAGGAAACTGTTGAAGTCCTCATTGAGGCCCTGGGGTTGAAGTGTTCCGAGGTGGAAAGTGAGGCTTTCTTCCTCCAGGCGTCTGGTGGTGAGGGAGCGGCGGTGAATGAGGCCCAGGACCTCCATATCCTTGGCAGAGTGGGAGGGAGAGTTGAAATGTGACTCGTAACTGCCCGCTGGGAAATTAGTAATGGGTAATGAATGCAGGCCCAACCAGTGATGCCCTCAACCCGTGAATGAGTATTGAAAAAAACCTTGACTCCTGCTCTCTATACCTGACATATGCTTCCCTCTTATCCGTGACCAGACACTCAATTTCTCCCGTCCTCCAGCATTCCTTACACATATCAGCCTTACCCTTCACCCTAACAGGGCAGACTGTCTCTGTGATTTTGACATTTCCTTTTTGAAGGCTTCCCTCTTCTCAGCTGGCCCCGTAACTGCGAATAACTGTTCCAATCCAGTTTGGAAGTTCTTGCTAATATCATCAAAATTGGCCTTCCTCCAAGTTAGAGCGTTACCTTTTAGACCCAGTTCATCCTTTTCCATCTCTATTTTAAAACTAATAGAATTATGATTATGTGTCTCAAAGTGCTTCCCCACTGATACCTCAGTCTCCTGCCCTGCCATATTTTCCAAGTGGAAGGTGACGTTCAGCTCCTTCTCTGTGATGGACAGCATTGGTCAAGCAGCTGCAGCGTGATAACTGGGATTGGACTCAACAGTGTCTTCGTCTCATTGGGCTGGATCGAACCATAATTTATCTCAGTGTCATTTTCATTGAGTGTGACAGAGGGATTGTCTGCACAAGGTCGAGCTAATTACCTGTTGCTACCTTATCTAACTCACCTCATTAACTACCTATCCCACCCCATGGTGTTCCTCTCATTCAATGCCAGCCCTATTCTCCCACCCATCACGGCTGGAGGTACTCACCATCGCACTGATGCCCCTGGGTATTCCGTGATCCCTGGCACTGGTGCCATCTTTAAAAGGCCAGTGAGCACACAGTTGAGCTTTTTTGATGTCGGAGCTGGTTTGTACAGTTTACCCCGAGCATGGCTGATAAGGGGCAATTACAATACAGTTTGTCGACAGGGGCACGGAGGTCCTGGTGGATGGGGTAGTACAGAGGGGGACCAATCTCTTTCCAGAGGGTGCTCACACTATCAGACACACCTGGCATGGTCTGAGCTCCCCACCCAGCTCAGTGCAGTATCTGCAGTCTGAAGAAATGTCTAGCAATACAGGACAAGCATCAATAACCTTCCCCGCTCTGTCAGGATTAGGGTTACCGTATTCTCTCTGGTCCTTCACACTCACTGTATATCTGTTGCAGCAGCTACCAGAACAACGTTCATGCTCCACCACTCTCAATGCTGCTTGCAGTACCTTTCTTCTCTCTCTCTCTCTCCATTATCCCACCCACCCCCCTCCCCACACACACACACTAATAACATTGCATGGATACAACACTGTGGACTGACTCCCTCCAGATACCTCACCATATC
>NW_025215072.1:41011-50530 GCF_004010195.1 Chiloscyllium plagiosum
CAGCCCATACAGTCCATGCTGACCATAATCCCAAGCTAAATCATTCCCATTGCCTGCGCTTGGCTCAGATTTGTCCAAATATTCTCTTATTCTTGTACTTAACCAAATGCGTTTTAAATGTTATAACTTCACCCACAATCCATCACTTCCTCAGAAAGTGCATTCCCTTCACGAACCACATGCTGTGTAAAACATGAATCACCTCACAGGTCCTGATCAGGTGGACCCAATAAATTTGTAGGAAGCTAAGGAAGTGATGCTGGGTCCCTTGCTGAGATGTTGTCATCATCAGTAGCCACAGGTGAGATGCTGGAAGTCATGAGTTTGACTAAAGTTTTGCTTTTAAACAAAATGGAAAGAAAAAGCCAAGAACTATAGATTGGGGAGCCTGACATCAGTGGTGGGCACGGTGTTGGAGGGGATCATGAGCTACAGGATTTAAATGCATTTGGAAAGGCAAGGACTGATTAGGGATATGCAAAAGTGAGGACTGCAGATGCTGGAGATCAGAGTCTAGATGACAGTGGTATTGGAAAAGAACAGCAGGTCAGGCAGCATCTGACGAACAGGAAAATAGATGATATGGACAAAAGCCCTTAATATGCATAGTGAAATGGGGGCGTGCGTGGATAATCATGTCTCACTAATTTGCTTTTGTTTTTGTTGAGAAGTAACGGACAGGATTGATGACGGCAGAGCGCTGGATGTGATCTATATGGACTTCAGTTAGGCATTTGACATAGCTCCCCATGGAGACTGGTTAGCAAGATTAGATCACATGGAATACAGGGAGAATTACAGTTGGATACAGAGCTGGCTCAAAGGTAGAGGACAGAGGGTGGTGGTGGAGGGCTGTTTTGCAGATTGGAGGCCTGTGACCAGTGGGATCGGTGCTGGGTCCGCTACTTTTCGCCACTTACATAAATGATTTCGATATGAACATAGGTCAGTTAGTACGTTTGCAGATGACACCAAAATTGGAGGTATAGTGTCCAGCAAAGAAGGTTACTTCAGATTACGACGGGATCTTAATCAGGTGGGCCAATGGACCGAGGAGTGGCAGACAGAGTTTAATTTAGATAAATGTGAGATGCTGCACATTGGAAAGGCATATCAGGGCAAGACTTATACACTTACTGGTAAAATCCTGGGGAGTATTGCTGATCAAAATGATCTCAGAGTACAGATTCATACTTCCTTGAAAGTGGATTTGCAAATAGATAGGACAGTGAAGAAAGTATTTGATAGGTTATTGGTCAAGTGCATTGTGTATATGCGTTAGGAGACTGGATTGCGACTGTACAGGACATTGGTTTAGGCCACTTTTGGAATAGTGTATGCAATTCTGATCTCCCTGCTCTGTAGGAAGCATGTTGTCAAACTCGAAAGGGTTCAAGAAGGGTTTACACTGAGGTTGCCATGATTGGACTGTTTGAATTACAGGGAGAGGCTGAATAGGCTGAGCCTGTTTTCCCTGGAGAATCAGAGGAGGAGGGTTGATGTTAGAGGTTAGTAAAATCATGGGTGCAACGGATAGATTGAATAGCCAAAGTTTTTTCCCTAGGGTAGTGCAGTCAAAAACTAGATGCCAAAGGTTTAAGGTTGGATGGGAAAGACAAAAAGGCTCTAATGGGCAATATCTTCATGTGGAGGATGGTCCGTGTGTAATGAGCCTCCAGAGGAAGGTATTGAGGCTGGCACAATTGCAACATTTAACAGGCATCTGGATGGACCGATGAATGGGAAGGGTTTAGATGGAAATTGACCAAATGCTGGCAAATGGGAAGAGATTAATTTTGGCTGTCTGGTTGCCATGGACACGTTGGACCAAAGGGTCTGTTTCTATGCTATACAGCTCTATGACGCCATGTCTTTTAACAAACTTCCTCCTCTTATCTTAAAACAATCCCCCACTCGAGGGAAAAGACACCTGCCATTCAACATTACCGATACTTCTCATGATATTATGAACCTCTAAAAGGTTAATTCTCAGCCCCCTACGCTCGAGTAGAAAATGTCCGAGTCTATTGAGCCTGTCCTCATATGCAAACACTCCATTCCCAGCAACATCCTGATAAGTTTCTTCTGAACTCTCCCGAACTTGATAATATTCTCGATATAACAGGGCGAACAGAACTGCACAAAGTCCTCCAGGACATGCCTCATGAATGTCCTCTGCAACCTGAAAATACCGTACCAACACCTGTACTCAAAGGACCGTTCACTGCTATTCGTCATTTATATAAATGATTTGGATGAGAACATAGGAGATATAGCCAGTAAATTTGCAGATGGCATCAAAATTCGAGGTGTAGTAAACAGTTAAGAACGTTACCACAGAGTAAAATGGAATCTTGTTCAGATGGGCCAATGGACTGCGGAGTGGCAGATGGAGGTATATTTAGATAAATGCGAGGTGCTACATCTTGATAAAGCAAATCAGAGCATGACTTATATATGATAAAGTCCTGGACAGTGTTGCTGAACAAAGAGACCTTGGAGTACAGGGTCATATTTCCTTGAATGTAGAGTTGCAGGTAGATAGGATAGTGAAGTAGGTGTTTAATATGCATTCCTTTATTGTTTAAACCACTGAGTACAAGAGTCGGGAGGTCATGTTGTGGCTGTGCAGGATATTGGTTAGGCCACTTTTGCAATATTGCGTACAATTCTAGTCGCATTCCTATCGGAAAGATGTTGTGAAACTTGGAACGTTTCAGAAAAAATTGACAAAGATGTTGCCAGGGCTGGAAGATTTGAGCTGTAGGGAGAGCCGGAATAGGCTGAGGCTGTTTTCTCTGAATCATTAGGGGCTGAAAGGTGAATTATAGAGGTTTATAAAATCATGAGAAGCATGCATAGGGTAAATTGACAATGTCTTTTCCCCGGGGTAAGCGAGTCAACAATTAGAGGGCATAGGTTTAAGATGAGAGGGGAAAGATTTAAAAGGGACCACAGTGGCAATTTTTATGCTTAGAGGATGGTATGTGTATGGACTGAGTTGCCAGATGCTGGTAAAAATAAAGTATTTAAATAACTGAATGAGTATATATAAATAGGAAGGGTTCAGACGGATATGGGCAGGTGTTGGCAAAATTGACAAGATTAGGTTAGGGTATCTGGTCGACATGGACAAGTTATACCAGAGGATCCGTTTCCGTTCAGTACATCTCTATGACTATGTCTATATAATGAAGAACATCAAGTGAAACACCTTCATAACCATCCTGTCTACATATAAATCAAACTTCAAAGAATTATGCCTGAAACCCTAGGTTGCTCTGTTCTACAACACTACCAATGGCTCAACATTTAATTGTATTTTTTTTTTAGTCAAAGTACTTTTGCCAAAGTACAATACCTTGCATTTATCAACATTAAACTCCATCTGCAATTCTTTAGCCCAGTGAGTGATAATACTGGGGAAGAAAGGCTGGAACGTAATCCGTTACCTTGTACCATTTGGTGGTTTTAGGAAGAGGACAGTCACACGTTAGAGGTGGGAAACAGTGATCGGTGTTTCAGGTCAGAAAGTATGCTCTGTCTTTGTCTCTGGTGTTCAGTGTTGATATCTATTCGAGATCCTTCATAGTGCAGAGTGTGTCTGCAGGATTTCATTCCTCATATTGCAGACTACAGATAATAGCCATTTAAACTGGAAATAATAGACAAGTATTTAAAGATGTTCATAGTTTATCTCGAAGGCAGAGCACATAAACTCGACATCCTACAGTTGAGGCAAGTACCTTGCATTTTTTAACAACGTTATTATTTTGACTGGGCAATTCAGTAAATCCATACCGATCTGGAAGCTGGCATTTAAAGTTAAAAATTTGGGCATGGTTTAGATTTTGTGTAGTCTGTAGTATCCCTGCCTCTGAGGCAGAGCTCTGGATTCTATTCCAAATTCTGAACTTGTCTGGTTGTGTCCCTAGCTCGAGACCAGATTGTCTGGATTCCGGTGAAGCATGTCAGAACAGGCTGATGAACGAACACACAGGAGAATAATGCTGCAACTTTTGGGGCTCTGGTGGAGTGGTGGTAGTGTCCCTACCTCTGGCCCACTAAGTTCTAATCCAACTAGAGGTGTTTGATAATATGTCTGAACGCGTTGACTAAAATGATTTTAAAATTGTGGTTTGATCGAGATGGAAGAGGTGTCAGTATTGAATTTCAGAATTTAAGCGCCGGATGACTGAAAACACAGAGGCTGCGTGGGAGACATATTTGCACTTTCTAGAGGTTTATAAATTCATGAAGTGCATGGAGAGGGAGTGAGTAGTCAAGATCTTTTCCCCATGCTTGGAAGTCCAAAATTAGAAAGCATAGATATAATGTGAGAGGGGAAAGATTTTAAAGTGACGTCGGGGCAACGTTTTCACTCAGAAAGTGGAGCCTGTACATAATGAACCGCCAGAAGAAGTGGTGGAGGTAGATCTAATTACAACAGTTAAAAGGCACCCAGATGGATATATTGATAGGAAGGATTTAGAATGATATGTTACAATTGCTGGCAAATAGATTAGATTCCCTACTGTGTAGCACAAGTCCACACCAACTCTCTGAAGAGTTACCCACCCAGAGCCATCTCACCAAATTTACCCCGACTAATGACCCGACATTATGTGCAACTTAACATGGCTAATTCACATAACCTGCACAATTTTGGACTGTGGGAGAAACCCACGCAGACACAGCGAGAATGTGCAAACTCCACACAGTCAGTCAGCTGTGCCAGCAATCAAACGCAGGTCCCTGGTATGGGAGGCAGTAGTTCTAACCACTGAGCCACTGCACCACCCCAAGTAGGGCACGATTAATTTCAGAAATCAGGTTGGCATGGACGAGTTGGTCAAAAGTGTTTGCTTCGGTGCTGTACAACTCTTTAGATTCATCAAACAATTTGATCTAGGTCCCTGTGCAATCTTCATTGTCCACTATATAGCCAAACTTGGTTTCATCCACAATCTTTCTAACCACGCCTTCTATAATTCTCATCTGAATAATTTGTCTAAATGTCAAAACAAAAATGGATTGAGCAGAAGTCCCTTTGGAACACCACTGTGCACAGTGTCACAAACCTTTTCTCTAAAAGCTTCCTTTTCTCAAAGATACTGTGTCCTTGATTTTCTTTTCAGAGGGGTCGTAAATAGTTCCCGGCTCCAAGGTGACTGGTTTGGTACAGAGATTAAACGGTTTTGTATTAAAGGTATAATGAAAGGGGAGTGGTCAGCTCTCGAGGTGAGCAGTTCAGTCCAGAACCAGTTTGTAGTTTAGCTGTGTGGACAGGCTCTTTCTCTCTCTCTCTCTCTGTCTCACCTTCTGCCCTTCTAACTTTACCGTGCAATCATTTGTTCCATTTGTACTGTTTTTAAGGGGGATTTGCTTATTGGGATGGTTGTGTACTTCCAGAACAGCTAATTAAGTTTAGTTTGAATAGATTAAGTTCTGTAGGGGTTCTTTATTCTGTTCTTTGTGTTTCATTGTGTAGTTTTGTGAATATATTTTGTCTATTTTAAAACCTGATAATTTTCACTGTGCACTTACTGAAACAAATTACAAAGTTAGCCAGCTCAAGAATATTTTGAGTGGTCCATAACAACAGGCCTCCAGTCTGAAAAACAACCGTCCTCGATAATGCTGTCTCCTGCTATTAGGTAAACACAGACACATACACAGACACGTACACGACACACACACACATACACACGCACCCAGACACACACACAGACACACACACACGCACAGGCGCACATACACAAATACACACACACAAAGACACGCACACAGAGACACACAGACACATGCACACGCACAGACACACACACAAAGACAACACATGCACACGGACGCACAAAGGGACATACACACACACACACAGACACACACACACAGATACACACGTGCATGCGTGTGCCACACACACACACATCTTAGCGTCTTTAGGATATAAGTCGATAAGTTATGATTAAAGATGGGCTCAAGGCTTGTTGTGAGAGGTTAGTAGAGCTGGCTTGAAAAACATGTCAGCCATGATCAATAGTTCAGTAGACTGGATGGTCCAAATGGCCTTTTTACTGCTCTAATTTTGTACGCACTATGGTACGTGCATGCGTCTGTGTTAGTGTGTGTATTTGCAGGTGCATGTGTGTCTGTGTGTCCGTGTTTTTGTGTTTCTGTGATTTTGAGTGTGCCTGTGTGTGTATGTCTGTGTGTGTGTTTGAGTTTGTCTATGTGTGCCTGTCTATGTATCTGTGTGTGTCTGCATATGTATTTGCTCCTCATTACTTTTAGTAATGGAAATATCAACGGCTCTGACCCAATGTGAGACCTATATTATAAGCCATATCATCAAACTGGTCACACCGATAATTTGCTGTGACCAATAGAGGAGTGGCAGTAGAAAAGAAAACAGTTACTCAACAACCCAGGGAAATCTGGACCGGTGAGCCTGACATCAGTGGTGGGTAAGTTGTTGGATGGGATTCTGAGGGATAGCCAATTGCATGCATGTTCAAAGGCAAGGCTTGATTGTGGATAGTCACCATGGCTTTTTGCATGAGAAATCGTGTCACACTAATTTGACTGAGTATGTTAAAGAGGTGACAAAGCAGATTGATGAAGGCAGTGTTGTAGATGCTTTCCATATAGACTGGAGCAAGTTCTTCGACAAGATTCTGCATATTAGGAAAGTTAGTAAGGTTAGGACAAATGGGAACCAGCGCACCCAAGACAATTGAATAAAAAATTAGATTGAAGGAAGGCGACAGAGGTTGGTAGAGGATTGCTTTTCAGACTGGAGGCCTGTGAACAGAAGTGTGCCACAAGGACCAATGCTGAGCCCACTGCTTTTCGTCATTCATATAAATGATGTGGATGTGACCATAAGTGGTAAGGGTAGCAAGTTTGAAGATTACACCAACATTTTTGGTGTTGTGGGTAATGAAGAAAATTATCTCAGAGTGCAATGAGACCTCGATCAGATGGGCCCATAGGCTGACTATTGGCAGATGGTGTTTAATTCAGATAAATGTGAAGTGCTGCATTTTGGGAAGCAAATCGAGGTACTTAATGGAAATATATTCGAGTATGTTGCTGAGCAACGAGACGGAGAGATGTAGATGCAACGCTCCTTCAAAGTGAATAGGATAGTGAACAAGGTGTTGGCATGTTTGCCTTCATTGGTCAGAGCATTGAGTTTCGGAGTTGGGATGTCATGTTACAGCTGTACAGGATGTCAGTGAGGCCACATTTTGGAATACTGTGTGTAGTTCTGGTCTCCCTGCTGTACGAAGGTTGCTGTGAAACTTGAAAGGGTCCAGAAAGGATTTATAAGGATGTTGCCAGGTTTGGAGAGTTTGAGCTATAAGCAGAGGCTGAATAGGCTAAAGCGGTTTTCCCTGCAGAATTATGGGCTTAGGGCAGACCTTATAGAGGTTTATAAAATCATAAGGGGCATGGATTTTGTAAATAGAAAAGGTCTATTACCCAGAATAGGGGATTCTAAAAATAGAGGGTATAGGTTTAAGGTGCGAGGGGATATATTTTAGATGGAACTTAGAGGTAATGTTTTCATACCGAGGGAGGTGTGCATATGGAATCATCTGCCAGAGGAAGTGGTGGAGTCTGGCATCTTGATGGGTATCTGAATAAGGAGGTATAGAGGAATATGAGCCAAATGCGGGCAAATCAGACTCGATCAGATTGGGATGTCTGGTCAGCGTGGACAAATTTGCATGCTATATGACTCTTATAAGAGGGATGAGGAGACATTCTAAACAGGCATTTCAAGTGGGAATTCTCTTTCCCACAAATTTGAGATGCCACTTTGTTTACATTTGTTCAAAGCTGAGTTAGTTAAATATTTGACAGAGAAGTGAGTCATGGATACAGGATACAGTCAGGAAAGGGGCTGTGACCATAACCTGATCAGCCACAATCTTAGTGCCTGTTGGAGAAGGCTCAAAGTGCCTAATGGCCCACTCCTGCTACTCAGTCCCATGTTTCTGTGTTCCATTCAGTCCCTCAAACCTGCTAGACAGGAACAGTTAGAGGCTAATACTGCGATATCTTGTTGCACAGAAACACAGGAGACCATTCAGCCCCTCAAAACTGTCACACACAATTTGGGCTGGTTTGGAAAATGTAATTGGAAAACCTAGGTTGGGTATCAAAGAGGTCGCTCATCTCTCCTTATAGAGATTCCCCTCTCTGCTACATGTGCTTCGTATGTGGTCATGTTGTAGACCCAGTTTCACTGTGAATACAGCCCCAACACCTCAGCCAGAGATGGTCCAGACAATCTGGTAATATTCAATATCAGAGCTTCCAGGAAAATAACACCCTCTTCTTTCCAATAATAGAATGTGAGAATGCCACAAACAGGTATATGTCATTCATCCACACGCCCCCTCCCCCTGCAAGCATGTCTTCACTCACAATAAGATCATAAGATCTAATATCCTCTTTCATGTCCAGTTCTTCACAGCCCTCAACTCTGATTGGTCAAAAAGCACTCCTTACCCCCACACTGTGACCTATTAATATGAGCAACAGACGTGAACACAAGGGCTCAGGAAAGAGTGACCGGCCCTGACATCAAGGCAGCATTTAACTAAGAATGGTCTCAAGGAGCCTGAGTAGGATTGCACTTAATGGGAATGAGTTGTAAACTTTCCTGGTTAGAATGATTTAAAGCATAAAGCACAATGATTGTGGTTTGTGGACAAAACGTCCATGCAGTCCTGGACATGTCTGCAAAAGATCCTCAAAGTAGTTCCTCAGCACAAACATCTTCAGCTGCTTCATAAAGATTAGAAGTGGGGGTGTTCATGAAGGTCACACGAATATTCAGGAAAAATGTACCCGTTCAGCTCCTGAACTAGTCTGTATCCATGTGCAGCAAGACCTGGACAACATTCAGGCTTGTTCTGTTGGAAGTATTGGTAACATTCATGCAACAGTGTTGCTGGACACTGCACATTTCCACAGTTAAAAGGAGGAGATTATTCGGCTCCTCACGCTAGCTCACAGAAATATGTGTAAGTCATTCAGCTCAATGAAATTATTGGAGAAGTGTAGAGATAGCCCATTTAGTGCAGCCAATGAATTATACAAGAAGAGAAGTAGTCACGTGTTTATGAAGACAGCAGAGCTCCTCAAAAATATTTGAAGGCGTTGGCCTAGACTCTATCAACAATTAAGTGTCCTGATACAATAATATTCCATAAGCATGTACTTGGCAAAAAGGAAAGATCAGACACAGATTCTCAGATGCAGTTCTCCAATCTAGGAGGGAAAACAAATCCACTGAAGCTTCCAACTCTGTGGTGACCCCAATAGCTTCTGATGTTACTGAGAAATCAAAACACTTGCTGTAATGTGGCTGCCAGAACTGCACACTTTATTCTATCTATGGCCTAACCAATGGCATGTTTAACTCCTATTATGTCGCCTCGATGAATAAACACTATGCCGACAGTCCCGTGTGATTTCTTAACTGGCCATTACACTGTCCAG
>NW_025215072.1:51256-55589 GCF_004010195.1 Chiloscyllium plagiosum
CCCCTACAAGAAACATCTTCAAACCATTTCAAAAATAGTTTGTGAACAGTGATTATTCGGGTGCGATCCAAGATGGCGGCGATCCAGTAGGACTGCCCTGCTGAACTCTGCACCATAACCCAGACAAATTGATGCATTCACCCTGTCTTTCTTCCCTATTGTGGTAAAATTGGAGGTTTTTGATCCCCAGTATTGCTCTATGCCATTTTAAGTAAGTAACGGAAAATAACTAAGGTAAAAGGACCATGAGGATCACAACCAGCAGGGCACAGAAGCAATGGATACGCCCGTGGCTGTGACGTTGGCCTCTGCGAACGCTCCAGGGGACTTATCTGTGGAGTAGAGCCTGGTCTTGGAGTTCAGAGCCTGCGAGAGAAGATTGATTCAGCGATGGAGGAGACCCGCACCAGACTGTAACTGATCTCAGCCAAGCTGCAGAAGCAGGATCAGGAGATTCAGCGTCTCGGGCCGTACATCGCCGAGGTGGAGCAGCGGACCGTGGCTTAGGAAACATGGCAGAATCTTCGGCGGGTCGTGCCCAAGCCCTGGAAAGGTAGGTAAAGACCTTAGTAGAGTAGATCGACGACCTCGAAAATCGGAGCCGTCAGAAGAACATCAGCCTGGTCGGGCTGCCGGAACGAGAAGAAGACGGCCAGCTCGTCAACTACACCCTCTGCAGGAAGGGGGGATCTCTCCACTTATTTGTGTTTTATGTTGATTCATTTTAGAAATAGTTTTTAAAAGTTTTGATTTGGTTGTTATTATAGTTATAGTTTCAAGTTTGTATGAACTGTTTACTGCTTTCACTTGGCCCGCTATAAATGGGGTTCTTCTCCCAGTGGGTCATGGGCTGCTTCAGATGGTTATGGCTAACCGCTCTTTTAATGGTGCACGTGGAACCTTAAGGAGAGTCACTCACTCATTAAGAGCAAACGATACTTTCAAGCCTCAGAAAGGAAGGGGTCGCGATGTAGTCTTGCTGCAAGAAAAACATCTATAAGGAGCACTTAAAGTTACAGCAGGGAAGGTTCGGCCCGGTGTTTATTTCATCCTTTAATTCGAAAAGTAGAGGAGTAGCTTCACTCATTCATACAAACCTTCCACTTCAGTTGTTTGACCAAATTAACGACGAACGTGAGTGGTTTCTGATCCTTAAAGCTTTAATACATGGAGTGGAATATGGGACCTTGTATAATATTGCCCCCAGCACACCCCATCAAATGCGCTCTCCAGGTTAATGACCCGTGGGGAACATTGTACAATTAAAAGGGAGACTTTAACCGATTTATGGATCCCGAAGTGCCTCGGATGTCAAGGGGTCTCACGGGTATTTCCCCGCCATCAAGTCAGCTGGTGGACCTGAACAGGGAGCTGCGTTGATGGACGTTTGAGATGTCTTCACCCTGAAGGTAGGGACTTCACCTTTTTTCTAACCCACGTAAGTGCTATACCAGCATTGACATAATTTTTGCCCCATTGGACTTCTTAAATTCGTTGCTGCCCTGCAAAATTCTGATCATGCAGCAGTGTACGTGGATGTGAAGGCCAATGGCGATGAGACAGGCTCACGGCACTGGCGCATGGACCCTTGCCTCCTGAAAGATAGCAAATTCATTGAGTACTTTTCGCGGGAATTTAAGTTTTTATTGGGAACTTAACTTGGGTATGGCCAGTAATCCATCTGTGTTCTGGAAGACTGCCAAGGCCTATGCAAGGGGTTTGATTATTTCTTACTCAGTGACTCGGAAGCAGCAAAAGGCAAAGCAGTAGCATATGCTCAAGGCTTGGCTGAAGGCAGCTGAGACAGCATACTTTGACAGACTGTCTGTAACTAAGTTGAAGCAGATTACAGCCCTCCGGGCTGCTCTGAACACTGCGCTCACCCAGACAGCAAAGAGGGAGATTTCCTTTGCGAAACAGAGGTTATTCGAGTATGGTGCTAAACTGAGAAGGTATTTGGCGCACTTGACCAGAAAGAAGAGTGCCCCCAAACTATTACATCCATTAGAGAGGGTGCTGGTACTATGACCTGCGCTCCCAAAAGGGTTAATGCAGCATTCCGAAAGTTCTACTCTGCATTGCTCCAATCAGAGGATTGTGCGGACAGATTGGTGAAAACGGAGTCATTTTTAAGACCCTGGACGTCCCAGGTATAACTTCAGAGCAGGAGTCTCTTTTGAATGCCCCGTGACATCCAAAAGATACAGGATGCGGTAAGGCAGCTCCAGAGTGGCAACCCGACCAGCCAGATGGCTTGTGGAGTGAGATTTATAAGGATTTCATAGACGTGATGGCTGGGCCAATGTTGGATATATTCAATTATTCTTGTGGACAGGACTGCCTCCCATCCTCTCAGAGAGAAGCAAACATTTCTTATTCTCAGGAGACGGAAAGCTCCAGAGGATTGCCTATTCGTATAGGCCTATACTGTTATTAAACGTGGAATTTAAAATTTTGTCGAAAATACTAGCATTGAGGCTGGAGAAGATCTTGTCCTTCATTGTGAAAGAGGACCAGACACGTTTTATTAGGAGTCACAGGTCCCCGCTTAATATTAGGAGAGTGCAAAATATGGTTCAGGTGTGCCAGCAAAGTCGATTCCAGGCTTGGTAGTCTCGCTGGATGCAGAGAAAGCATTTGATTGGGTGAAGTGGCCATAGCTCTTTTATGTCTTGGAACCGTTTTGCCTTGGAGGTGACTTTGCCTGTTGGATGGCAGAATTATATAGTGACGCAACAGCAACAGGAGTTCTCACTAATGGTATAAGGTCTAATGGTATAATGTTAGCATCGGCAGAGGCAGCCGACAAGGGAGCCCCTTTCGCCGTTATTATTTGTATTGGTGATTGAGCCATTGGCAGAGGCTACCCAGAGGGGTCCCATTATAACTGAACGGGTGGTAGGGTCAGGAAGGCATAACATCACCCTTTACACAGATGATGTTCATCTCTTTCTAACTAACCCGATGATATTTTTGCCCCGTTTAATAGAAGTGATTGATATATTTGAATCTTTCTCGGGGTCTAACATCAATTTTATGAAATCGGACGCCATGCCTGTTCGGGTGTTATTCGAGTACATGATCCTGGGGAGTGCAATCCGATTCCCTTTCAGATGGTCACAAGAATGTCTCCTCTATTTCGGCATTTTTCTCACACCGGCCTTCAGTCAATTATATAAAGCAAACTTCGTGCAGGTGCTCGAGAAGATAAGACAGGACCTTCGGCTCTGGGAAGATATTCCAATATCCTGGTTGGGTAGAATACCTCCGGTTAAAATGAATGCACTTCCTCGTTTCTTCCATCCTATGCGAATGTTCCTTTTGATGCTCTCCAGGTCAGTTCTATGGAGGCTTTACAGTTGGTTAAGCTTGTTTATCTGGCACCACAGGTGTCCTCTTATGAAGCTCGCCAAATTGCAGCTTCGGCAGGAGGTGAAGGGTGTGAATTTTCTGGACTTTAAGAAATACCAACTAGGTTCCCTGCAATCATATGTGGCTGATTGAGCTTGCAAAAAACTGCGGTCAGTTTGGCTGGACATTGAGGCATCCCAGGCAAAATGTCCCCTCATTAATCTGTTGTTCATTGCCAAGACGAGGACTGTTATGAACCATTGCAGAAATCCAATTGTCCATCAAATAGTTAAAGCCTGTAAAATGATGCGACAAAGTGAGGGCAATTCACAAAAATAGACTTTCCCTTTTACTCCCATTGTAGGATTGATAGGATCCCAGCTGGGATTGATGGATTCTGCCTTTCGGCTCTGAGAGGCCAGAGGAGTTTCATGTTTGGGAGAATTATTTGACGTGGTGGTCATGATGGTTTTCAAGCAGCTGAGCCAGAAATATGAGTTATCTTGGAGGGGCCACTTTCGTTACTTTCAGATGATGAATTTTATACAGAAAAAGTACTACATTAATGGTTAGTCCCCATAGGTCGGAAATGGAGAGAAGAGTGCTCTCTCGGTCAGCACCCTCTATCATTTATTAAGAGGTAGTATCTCAAACGATATAGAGCGGCTGCATGGAATCTGGGCTCAGGAATTGTGGGTGGCGATCTCACCAGAGGAGTGAGAAGATATTTGGGAGACCGTAAGGAAGATTTCAATTTACAATAGGATGTAGACTATGCAGTTGAAGGTACTCCGCAGGTTTAATTGACACCCGAGCAGCTTGTCAAATTTAAGACAGGAGCGTCCTCAATGTGCCCAAATGTACAATAGATGTTGGTACATTTACGTATTGCTTGTGATCATGCCACAAGCTTCGTAGGTATTGGTGCACTATAGCAAGTGTTTTGGAAGGGGTTTTGGGAACCGAGGTCAAGGCAAATCCG
>NW_025215072.1:56904-58189 GCF_004010195.1 Chiloscyllium plagiosum
AATGTGACAAGCAAGCTGCATAATGAGGATCCTGGAGATGTAAAATCAGGACTTGCAGAAGACATTGAATAAGGTGTGCACAAAAGATTAATCTGCAGAATAAGATCGCATATGGTTAGAAGTAATTTATTCGCTTGGATGTAGGATTGACGAATCAAAGAATTGCATTGAGTTGGAATAACTGGTCTATTTTCTGTTTCTAAAAATATCATAGGGCTCAGTCCCCAGGCCCGAACTATTAGCAATAAATACTATCACCTATTTGAGGGAATGGACATGCTATAATCAGTTTTTCAGAAGACACTGACTCAGGTGAGAAATTGTATTGAATGGTTAAGGATAGGTTGCACCACTACTTGGCAGATGAAATGAAACAATGAAAAGTATGAGGCCGTTTTGGTCAGTGTAACAGAAAGGCAACTTACTATCCAAACAGAGTGAAACTACAGAGTGCTTAGGTACAGAGGGATCTGGTATCCTCATCCATATCGCAAAAGACACAGATGCAGGTATAGCAGATATTGAGAAAGGCAACTGCATATTTGGTATTTATTTCTGAAAGAATAAAGCGAGGGAGGTACTGTTGCAATAATGCCAGGCATTTGTGAGATCGCAATTGAGTACTGTGTACAGTTTTGGTGCCCTGACTGCAGGAGGGATGTAATTACCATGGAGGCAGTTCAGAAGAGGTATACTAGACTGATTCCAGAGATAAGGAGTTTGTCCTCTGAATAGAGATTGTGCAGTTCAGGCCTATACTCGCTGGAGTTTAGAAAAATGGGAGGAGATATCACTGAGGACTGGACAATGCTAAAGGTGATTGATAATGTCGATATGCATTGGGTATTTTCTCATGTAGGGCAATCGACAACAAGACTTCATAGTTTTAAGATAAATGGAGAGGAATTAAAACAGTGATGAGAGAACTTCTCTCAAAGGATTTTAAATCTGTGTAATTCACTGTTCCAGGGTGCAGTGGATGCTGGGATATTGAGTAACTGAAGGGATATGGAGAGTGGGCTGGAAAGTGGGACTGAGACCGAGAGGACATCAGCCATGATTGTATTCAATAGTGGAGCAGGCTGACATCAGATAAGATTGTATTCAATGATGGAGCAGGCTGACATCAGGTATGATTGTATTCAATAGTGGAGCAGGCTGACATCAGGTATGATTGTATTCAATAGTGGAGCAGGCTGACATCAGGTATGATTGTATTCAATAGTGGAGCAGGCTGACATCAGGTATGATTGTATTCAATAGTGGAGCAGGCTGACATCAGATA
>NW_025215072.1:58850-60426 GCF_004010195.1 Chiloscyllium plagiosum
ATGTGAAGCTGCAAGTCGTGTTGGAGGAGGAGACACCGCTCTGTGACCAGCTCCTTGTTCAGTCAGGGTCCCCTCACACTCTGCTCCTTGGTTAGGTGGAGCTTGGGAAGCTGGTCCTGGAAAACCCGTGGTGAATCCAGCAGATCCCTTTCCCCAGACACATGCATTCGTGATTTCAGAGCTTCCCCTCTCTGAAGCCTCTGCTCCATTTGTTGTTCATGTTACAGACCCAGATGCTGTTACTATCGTCCCCATGCTCCATCCACAGTTGTGTCACCAAATCCTCAGGTCTTCCTGAATGTCTGAGGCAGCTCACAGCACTACCTCCAACAAAGCATTCCCAGCACCTCCACTAACTTTCCAATAACAGGAGTCATTCAGGAGCCCCTCAGTTCCAGGTTTGATGTCTGGTAATTAACAATAGTACTCGAGGGGCTTCCTCGTGTAACTGACCTCATGATCAGCTGAAAGGGACAAACACAGATGTTCAGTGAACAGGCACAGACCAAGCTTCAAAGATGTGTCTCAAAGCTGCTGGGACCCCCTGTCTACCATGGAACACTACGTGGGACACACCGGGAAGTGAACAACAGCCAAACACACACTCAACTGTTCGTGGATCACTACATGGGACACACCAGGCAGTGAACAGCCCGAGACACACCATTTCATTGTTTCTGAGCTTCACAGTGCCAGCTCTTGATGCATTAAGGATCCAAATGGGATCCACAGCCGTGATGTATAGAAGAGCATGAGCCGTGCACTTTGCATGTTGTTTCTGAACTTCATAATTACGTCCCCGGGGATTCAGGTATATTAGCACCAACGGTCAGGTTAAGATACAGAAAGACGGATGCTCGTGTTATATTTGGATGATTACTTGATCAACAAGTTGAATAAACATGGCTCTTCTCAGAGAAATGGGATTAGCTGGAGGAGTCAGACGCTGGAGGGTCAAATAACAAGAGTAAGAACATAAAATAAATATGCTGACAGATCAGCTCAAATGGTCAGTTATGCCCGATACCAACTCCACCTCACAGAATCAGACATCATAATCCAGATGAGATATCTATTCAGCGTGAAGCACTGTGCAGACGAGGCTCGTGTAGTGCTCAATACAACCCAGCAATCTGTACGGACTGTGCAGACCACATCAGTCTACGGGGGGTTGTGCAGTGAATAACTCTGTAAACCTGGAGCAGTTACCCTTCCAGCATGTAGAGCTGTGTCCATCATCCCAGTACATCGCTCAGTAACACTGTGTTTGATCACTGCACACTGTCAGGAAACTTGCAGCCCATGCTGCAAGTGACAGAATGTGCAACGCCCATCCATTTCAGCTCCATATCTTCATTGTGCCAGGCGCTTTAGAACATCTAGTCAAGAGGAAGGATGAAGCTTACAGAAGGTTGAGAAGACAAGGGTTAGGAAGTGCCCTAGAAGGTTGCAAGGTAACCAGGGTGGAAATGAATAATGAACTCAGGAGAGATAAAAGTGTGCATGATAAAGCCTTGGCAGATAGAATTAAGGTAAAACCTAAGACGTTCTACACTTACGTGAGAAACAAGAGGAT
>NW_025215072.1:60824-62049 GCF_004010195.1 Chiloscyllium plagiosum
AGAGAGAGAGCGAAAGAGAGAGAGTGAGACCATGCCTGTGTGTGTGTGTGAGAGAGAGAGAGAGAGAGAGAGAGAGAGAGAGATTGAGCGCGCGAGAGAGAGCGCGCGAGAGACATATTCTTGATTAGTAAGGGGATTAAGGATTATGGAGAGAAGGCAGGAGAATGGGATTAAGAAATATATCAGCCATGTATGAATGGGTGAGTAGGCTCGTTGGGCTGAATGGCCGAAAACTGCTTCAATGTCTCATGGTCTTATGGTTATGAAGGAAAGGAGTTCCAGAATATTGACCCAGCGTTGACCAACAATCTGTGCTTGTCCATCCACATCAACACTATAGTCAAGAAAGCACAACAATGCCTCTAATTCTTCAGAAGGCTAAGGAAATTCAGCATGTCCACAAGGACTCTCATCAATTTTCAGAGATGCACCACAGAAAGCATCTTATTTGCACACATTACAGCTTGGTATGGCAACCGCTCTGTGCAAGACTGCAAAATGTTTACAGAGAGTTGTGAACAGAGCCCAGTCCATCACACAAACTAGCCTTCCTTCCATTGACATTGTCTATTCATCCCGCTGCCTGGGGAAAGCAGCCAACATCATCAAAGACCCCTGCTTCCCCTGTTATACACTCATCCATCAGGCAGAAGATACAAATGTTTGAAAACACGGAGCAACAGATTTAACAACAGCTTCATCCCCGCTGTTATCAGACTTACGAATGGACCTTTCATAGATTAAAGTTGATCTTTCTCTGCACCATCTCTGTAACTGTAATATTATATTCTGCCTTCTGTTCTATTACCCTGATGTACTTCTGTAAGGTATGATCTGTCTGGATAGCATGCAGAACAATATTTTTCACTATCTTGGTACGTGAGAATAATAAATCAAATCAAATCAGTAATACTGAAGAAATGACAAAATATTTCCAAGTCAGGACGGTGAATGGCTTGGAGGCGAGCTTGCAGGTGATGGAGTTCCTACATGCGTACTCTCCTTGTCCTTCTAAATGTTAGAGCTCATGGTTTTGGAAAGTATTGTCAGAGGAGCCTTGGTGAGCTGCTGAAGTGCATTCTGTCAATGGTACATACTGCTGCTACCATACATCAGTGGTGAAAGAAGTAAATGGTGAAGGGGGCAAATTGGCTGCTTTGTCCAGGATGGTGTCAAGCTTCTTGAGTGTTGTTGGAGCTGCCCCCATCCAGGGCAAGGGGGGAGT
>NW_025215073.1:0-1668 GCF_004010195.1 Chiloscyllium plagiosum
GGTTTGATGCGTGTTCATGGTTTTTCTTTGAAGCTCTGCTGAAGAAGTGTTGTGGTGTTGGTTTCTTACACAGTTTCCGGTCCTTCAGGTCTATGGTGTGACATTGTTGATGACCATTTAGATTCTTCAGCCAAAATATTGACTACTCCTCTGGAACCAATGAGTCTGCAGCTTGCCTTCTAATCAAAAGAAGCTTCTTTGTTCCCTGTTCCATTTGGTATTGGCTTGTCTGTTTGAAGGCATGGCTTTCCTGTGATTAACTCCATGAAATCTTTTTGCCGTCAATCATTTATCCTTATGGCATAAGGCAGCCATTAATCAAGCAGTTGTTAAAGCAGTCTTGTTAATGTAGCCTTTTTCACCCAGACGCAGACAATTAGATTAGATTACCTGCAGTGCGGAAACAGGCCCTTCAGTCCAACAAGTCCACACCGACCCTCCGAAGAGTTACCCACCCAGTCCCATTCCCCTCTGAGTAATGCACCTAACACAACGTGCGATTTAGCATGGCCAATCCACCCTGACCTGCACATCTTTGGACTGTGGGAGGAAATCGGAGCACCCAGAGGAAACCCACACAGACACAAGGAGAACATGCAAACTCCACACAGTCAGTCGCCCAAGGCTAGAATCGAACTTGAGACCGTGAGGCAGTAGTGCTAACCACTAAGCTAGCATGCCACCCTTCAATTTCTTTCAATTCCTTGGTAAGTTTGTCCCTGTCTCTTAATAGTTTATTCCAGGTCAGTTTTTCGCTGCAATTTTCAATCGATAAAGTTATTAAAGTTCGAATGTTTCTAAGCTCACAATGGGCTGGAATCAGCTGATCAGTCAGCCAATGTGTTGACTGGTTTCTGTGTTGTGGATCAGTGGTGCTGAAAGAGCACAGCAGTTCAGGCAGCATCCGAGGACAGACAAAATTTTACCTGGTTTCTGTGTTATTGCTGTTATTGTAGCGCTGACTATTTTGTTGTCTTGGGACTTGCTTTGTAGCAGCTAGGGTTCAAGCAGCTATCTGGCTGGAACAGTTAGTACAGTCGCAGGGTCTAAACAGATATCTGATTGGAACAGTGAGTACAGTCGCAGGGTTTAAGCAGCTATCTGACTGGAACAGTTAGTACAGTCGCAGGGTTTAAACAGCTATCTGACAGGAACAGTGAGTACATTCACAGGGTTTAAACAGATATCTGACTGGAACAGTTATTACAGTCGCAGGGTTTAAACAGCTATCTGACTGGAACAGTTATTACAGTCGCATGGTTTAAACAGCTATCTGACTGGAACAGTTATTACAGTCGCAGGGTTTAAACAGCTATCTGACTGGAACAGTTATTATAGTCACAGGGTTTAAACAGATATCTGACTGGAACAACTAGTACAGTGCTGAAAATGTGTTGCTGGAAAAGCGCAGCAGGTCAGGCAGCATCCAGGGAACAGGAGAATCGACGTTTTGGGCATAAGCCCTTCTTCAGGAATGAGGAAAGTTTGTCCAGCAGGCTAAGATAAAAGGTAGGGAGGAGGGACTTGGGGGAGGGGCATCGGAAATGTGATAGGTGGAAAGAGGTCAAGGTGAGGGTGATAGGTCAGACGGGAGTGGGGGCGGAGAGGTCGGGAAGAAGATCTCAGGTTAGGAAGGCGGTGCTGAATTCGATGGATTTGACTGAGACA
>NW_025215073.1:13203-26352 GCF_004010195.1 Chiloscyllium plagiosum
CTCGCTTTATTTGTTGGCAGTCTGCTTCTTATGATTGAGGCATGTGAAGTGCCCCCATCACTTTACCTATGGTAAACCTCCCACCTTTCCAACATCATTCTACTTTCTTTTACCTGCAATATTATCAACTTCACAAACGTCTGGACCTTCTACAAACTGCATTTCCTGCATAATTAATTATGATCGTAATCGTTTCTTCATTGGTAAATAGACAACTACCTGAGTCTTAATCATTTAATTCCATCTGCAATCGGCTGCGTTTAAATTGGAAGAGGAGATGATTTAGTGCAGGATATTTGCAATCCCTCAAATGGGGTAAAAACAAGAGTAAAAATTCCGAAGTTCATTTGACGAGAAAGGGATGCAATCAGTCCAACAGTTACAGTCTTCCGTGATTGGCGCATGTTAATCATTTATAGTTATTAAGACAATCGTGTCGTCCTGTTTTCCATCACATATTTACAAGTGCTGATGTGCTTACTTGTTTTGATCACTGACTGATGGATCGCAGTGCAGTACATCAAATCAATTGAAACTGCTGCATACGTGCAGTGACATGATGTGGAATGAAATTCTGCCATCTTTGCAGATCCGACGTGAAGAAAGATTATAACCATCCACTGCTGTTATGTGCTGTCAGTTGGTCGTGCAGTGAGCTTTCTCATTCTTTAATGTTGGAGTGTGTTACAGTCACAGTCATAGAGTTTTAATCAAGTAAAATATCCCTTTGGACGACCTCGTACTTACCGACTAGATATCGAAATTAAGCAAGTCACGTTTTTCTGCCTCAAACCTCTAAGATCTTCCTATTGGTGTACTCATCAAGAAGCCGTTTAAAATATGTAATTAAGCCTGCCTCCACTACTTCCGCCGTGAGGTCATTCAACCGAGGCAGCAAAATCTGCGTGTCGTTGTTGTCCCATAGGTCACTATAAAGATGCCGCCTCTCATGTTGGACTCCGCTACCCTTGGGGGCGGGAGGGGGAAAGATCAGCTATAAATTCTGTTAAGGACCAGGCCAGACCTCCTCAGACTCTTGAAGAATGTAGCCCAGAAAATTGGCTCGTTGTTTGAAGCGGGTGTGAGTGGATATTTCACGAGTAATGTATTGGCCCATCCCCTTGGTTTTGAAAACAAAATCACAATCGATTCGCAAGATTACTGAATGGAACATAAAGAAAAAAGAACAGAATGTGGGATCACTTAAATATCCGAAAATCCAACAGGTGATCGCAACCTACTAATGCTGTTCTAAACTTCCACAAAATTCCCCATAAACACACGTTAGAAAGAAAAGGCAAAAACAAACACAAGGTCTTACAGGAGGGAGAGATGTCTGAGGTGTTCTTCATTGAACACTTTCTCTCATGTATTTATTTCTTTGCACAGCAGCCACGAAAAAAAAAGTCTGACGGCTAGCTAAAATCAATCCAAAACAAACCAAACCAGAATGATCCTGAGGTGGGGGAACTGGCCACTTCCCTTTCAGCGTGCATTATTCTTTTAAAATTTTAAAGGATTTTGCAGTAACCGATCCTGTTAGCTATCATAAAATTGGCAGCAAAATTCATCCAAACTGCATATTCCAGATCCTGTATCTAAACGCAAGTTCAGAAGAAAAGCAAGAAGAGCAACATAAGCATATTAAATGATGTCATAATACTGGTCTTTACGAGTTACTTTGCCCTTCAGATTTATTTTTTCAAGAGGGATTAATTGGCCACACCTCATCGTGTCTGAAGTTCGAATAATTCATTGGGGCAGTGATTGGGGAAGTCTTCTCTCTATCATTCTGCCTTTCTGATTACTGACGTTAAGTTTCCTGTGTCATTTTATTTTTACTGTTCTTGGTAAGGGAGTACGTAATTATTTTGTCAGTGTATTTTTTACCGGTGTTGTTTTGGTTCAATTAAACAACGTTTGGATAACAATGTATTTGATTTTCTGGAGTTGGAAGAAGTGAACTTCGTGGTTTGACAAAGGCAAACAGGACCAAGCTGCTGGAATTAATGGGTCAGCTGTGGTGGAATTTACCTCTTACCGTGAGGAAATATGACATACTTTCAGTCGTAGCTCGGCATTTAAGTTTACTGGAAACACTATCTGGATCTGTGGAAATTGCAATAATTCAATTGCAAATGAAGCAAAATGAGTTGGAGTCGAGAGACAAAGGAAGGGCACCAGAAATAAAACAGATTGAGTTACGATTAAAATCGAAGAGAGAGAAAAAAGAACGAAGGGCTCTAGCAGAAGGGAAAGAAGAAGAGAGTTTGAACTTCAGAAATTTACACTTAAGCCGGGAAGTCAGCTTAAAGGAATGCTGAATGTAAGCACAGTGAGGAAAGTAGAGAATTTAAACGGCAAGGTGTGCAGTGAAGTGGATGATGATAGTGAGTTAGACCATACACTACGATTTGGCTTCGCAAATCAATTTTAATCCATGACAGATGGAAGTTAGGCAAAAGAAAAATCCTCACGTGGAAAGGGAAATGTGGATCTCAGTGAAAATCAGAAGTAGAGCTCACCACAGGCGAAAATTGAGATCCAAGAGAGGGACAAAGAAGGTTAAAAGCTCTGAGATTTTTATTGTAATGAAGTAGGACACATGAAATCACGGTGTTGCTCGGCGATGAAAAGCATAGGAAAGCCAGACATTGGAAACGAAGATAAGCCTGGATGTCTTGTTGGAGTGCGTACAGAAAGCATATTGGAAGTTAGAAAGTTGTATCAGAGAGCACAAGCTGATTAGCGGTGATCAGAGATCAGTTTACGTGGAAATGCCAGGTCTGCTTAAAGAAAACCTGCAAAAGTAAAATTTATTGACATGGGCCAGACGTAGCAGGTATACAGTTAACAATATTAAGGGAAACGGGATCCTCTCCGTCTGTGATGCTGAAGGATGGGGACACATAAACTCCTGAACTACTCTTGCCAGAAAAGCTATTCGTAACGGGAATTCATGGTGAGACAAAACGTGGTCAGGTATGTAGGGCAACGTTAGTGTGTCCAGAAAAGAGTTGATAATTTTTGCGAGGAACACTGCACAAACTCTCAGCTCCAGGAAGACAATTTCTCCTGACAAATGATCTGGCTGATTCCCTCTGAACTCGAAAGAGACTTAGAAGAGGTAGGTTCTTTACGCAGAGAGTTGTGAATGCAAGGAATGTTTACCAGCTGAGGTGGTTGAAGGGAAGTCTTTGGGAACATTTAAGCGACTGGTGGACATGCACATGGATAGCAGTGAGTTGAGGGGTGCGTAGATTAAGTTATTATAATTTACATTAGGATTAAGCCTCAGCAAAACATCGTAGGCCTAAGGGCCTGTTCAGTGCTGTACTTTTCTCTGTTCTATGGTCGATGTTCTGGAAGTTATATTTCAGGATTCCCTCAAGGTAAACCTGCAGATGGAGTCACTAATCAGGAACAAGAGACAAAAAACTGCAGATGCTGGAATCCAAGGTACACAAGCAGGAAGCTGGAAGAAAAAGCAAGCTGTGTGACATCAGAAGGTGGAGATATCAACGCTTCGAGTGTAACTCATCTTCAGAATGGGGTTGGGGATGCGGCGAGCCGCACAAAAGAGGGCGTGTGTAGAGAGGAGCGGTGTGTTGAGGTCAGGACAGGTGAACACAGGTAGAGGGTACTATCTGTTTTGTCTGTGAGAGGTATGAATCTGGTTGGCTTCAGGAAGGAAGGATCGATCAGAGGCACGAAAGAGAGAGGCAGGGGCAGGAAAGGGATGAGGGGGACGGGATGGGAGGTTATTTGAATTTTGAGTTCTCAATTTTGAATCATCTGGGCTTTAGGTTTGCCCAGGCGGAAGATAAGGTGTTAACCACCCCACTCGTCTCCATAGCCAATGCATCATCCTGAAACAAATCTAAATGGACTCCATCTCCTTCCCACCTCTCTCTGCCTTCCTCAACCACCTCTTGGTTCACACCTGTCTCCCCATCAACCCGCTCAAACCGAAGGTACCTTCACTACAACAGGAAAACATGCTAAGCCGACTGATACACCATCTCTCTCACCTGCATCCAGAGCGCCAACCAGCCCTCAACCTCTGAGACAAAGGTTTATCTGCCGGTCTTCCAAGTAGTTTATTGCAGCAGGAGCTGCCGTTGTGGTCTTTTCTACATTGGGGAGACGAAACGTAAACTGAGGTAACAATTTGAAAGGCATCTCAGCCGATACTGCAAGGACCGACTAGACCTTCCAGTTATCGCTCAGTTTAGTACCCCCTCGCATCCACTTTCAGACATGACCATGCTTAGCCTTCTCGATTGTGGTCTGAAGATGTAAGTGAAACTGTACCTTTAGGAGATTTGAAAGGCTACCAAGGACTTAGAGGAGAATACAGAGGACTGGAAAATTTAAAACGCAAAATTTGGTCGAACAGCTGGGTACTTGTGTTGCAATGAGATATGAACAAACGTAAATTTAGCCAATCAATTTAAATTATGCCCGACGATAGCAATCTCCAATCAAGTATCAATGTATTATTTTGACAATATAAAAACCAATGAAACGATCCGATGTTTTGTGGTGTAAATATCAAACATTTTGAACAGTTAGCCTGAATAATAAACAGAACAGCCCGGCACCTAAAATTAGAGAGCGACTACTTTCAGAAATATCGGCTCGCTCATATTTACAGTTATCTATCAACGACCTGTGAAACAGAATCCCTAAGAAGATGAAAAGAACACAGGGATGTTCTGTCCAGCGCGCTCAGCAAGCTGACTGGTTTTGAAACGTTATTATAAATTTAAAAATCAGAATCGGGATTTTAAGATGATTCTCAAATTTGCTAAGAAAGTTTAAGAGGAAAGAAAAATGCCATGCTTCTAGAATTACCAAAGGAGTTAGATTTGGGCTTAACCAAGGAGAAAAGTAAATCTGAAATTGTATGGGAATTACTTAAACACTTAGGTGCATCAGAGAAACAGACACGTGCCGTAGAGATAGATAAAAACTTAACTTGCAGTTCGGCAAAATGGAACTACAAAATAAACAAAGGGAAAGTGAAAGACAAAGGGAGAGAGAGAAGGAACAGAGAGACGAACGAGAAAGGGAGATAGAATGAAGGGAGAGAGAGAGGAAAGAAAGAGAGATGTTGTTAGCTGAGCGAACAGAAAAAGTAGAACGGGAGAGTCAAAAGGAGGGAACATTTAAACATGAGAAAGTGCGACTTAGTCAACAAAGTTAAGATAAAAGAATGGAGATTAAAAGAGAAGGTCGTGATATATACAAATAAGTCAAAATTCTGTCACATTTTGTTGAGAAAGATGTTGAAGTCTTTACTTCATTTAAAAAAAGAACTTGTCAGGCAAATGGCGTCGTCCGAGGATAAATGGATAATGCAAATTCAGATTAAACTGATAGAGAGAGCAAATGAGGTCTTTGCCGTACAGTCTGATGAGGGTTGAAGAGTTTATGAAGAGGTCAAACTGGTTATTTTACGTGCTTATGATTAGGTATCAGAAGCACAAGTCAGCGGTTCAGAAACACAAAGAAGGAACAAGGTTAGACTTACGTTGAGCCATAAGAATTAAACAGAGCTATTTTGATAGAAATATGCGTGCTTTAAAGATAGCTAGGGGATCTGAGCTCTAAGAGTGAATATCCTGATGGATGAGTTTAAAAGCTCACGTCCAGACATGGTAAGAATTCACGTGGAGGAACAGAAAGTTTAGCAAGTGAAACGGGTAACAGCACCAGCAGATGAATACATGTTGATGCAAAAGACAAGCTTACGGCCAAAATATCGTGCTGGGAGTGATTGAAGTTGGGAGAAGTGAAAGTCCGACACTACTAAACCAAGAGTAGAGAACACTGGTAAGAGTTTGCCACAAGTTTAAAAAAAGAAGCCCAAGAGGGTGGAAAAGCGGTTAAAGTCCTCAGGTGTTGTCAATGTAATGGAGTGGGAAAATTAAAATTACAGTTCTGGTGGTCTCAGAAGGGCGCTGGGAAGATGTGTTTTCACTGCTGATAAGTGAAGTCAAACTGCTGGACGGTAAAAAAAAAAGGCACTGTGATATAAGATATGCTGAAAGAAGCTAAGCCAGTGACTTGAGTGTTGGTAGGAAAGGAAACCACGAGAAAACCAGAGGAGCTGCAGGAGAGTGCACAGTTGAGGCAGGGGCTGGGTATTAAAATTATTACCTAATCTCCACAAAAAATACTGCTATGTGGTAAAACCTACTCAGGAAGAATAGGGGGAGAAAGTCTAGAAGATACAATTTTAAATGATACAGGATCCAAACAGTCACTGACAGTAAAGCATGATCGAGTATGTACTCTTTCTGATCGAACACAGGAAAGTTTGGTAATTATTTGTATAGATAGAAATTTCGCGTTCGTCTATGTAAGATCAGGTGGCAGTGCCAACTCAGGACTGGGAAATTACTGTTTGAGTGGTTGACAGAATGTCATTTCCAAGAATTCAGTTTGTATTTCGGAATGATGTGGCATGTTCCTTGGTCCGACTCAAGTCCCTTGTTGCGCAGAATCCCAAGAAAAACAAACAGAAGACATAAACAAAAATATACCGTTTTTTCCCCAAACTGTGCAGGAACCACATGCACGATCATAAGTCACAGCGCGAAGCAAAAACTAAGGAGTAAGGTGAAGGGGTTGAGGTTCAGTTAGCGGACACCATGCTGACGTCATGATGCACGAAAAACATGAACAGGCAGAGGGTCAGAGAGAAGTGTTTCATATTGGAAGTTCGAGAGACATGCAACAGCAAGACAAAACGATTTTGTGTGTGTGTATATGTGTGTGTGTGTGTGTACTCAGAAAAGGAGGCAAATAATATTCCTAACCGTTATTATGTATCAGATAGAATCCTAAGACGGAAATGGAGATCATGGCAGGTGAGTGCACAGGAGAAATGGGCCGAAGTGCACCAGATTGTGTTGCCAGTAGCATATAGATATGAAGTGTTATGGGTGACACATGAACTACCTGTAGGAGGTCACCTAAGTGTACAAATGAGTCTGGCTAAGGAACAAATTCATGTTGAGTTGTTCTGCAATACACAAGGCTGTTGTTATTTTTTGCCGTATGTATCACACATGCCAAATGGTAGGTCAACCAGAGTTGGTAATAAAACCAGCACCATTGTTGCCAATTCCTACGCAGTGACTTTATTGAGTGTGTAATGGAAATTACCGTTTCTTGTGAAATCAGTAAAAGCATAGGGAAACAAAGAAGTAAGCACCTGACTGAAACCAGATGCAGACAGACAGAAAAAAGTTAAAGTTAAACCGAACTAACAACAGACTTACAAGGCCGGTAAATTGTCATATCAACAAGTGAAGGAATGAGAAAAACAACTCCATAAATGGAAAGGAACTCGAATGTTCCAGGCTCCTGGTCTTGAGGTGTTGATAAGGAGATAAGGTGTTCAAAAAAGGGAATAGGGATGACTCCGGGAATTACAGGCCAGTTAGTCTTACTTCGGTGGTAGGCAAAGTAATGGAAAGGGTACTGAGGGATAGGATTTATGAGTATGTGGAAAGACACTACGTGATTCGGGACAGCCAGCACGGATTTATGAGGTGCCGGTCATGCCTTACAAGTCTTATTGAATTCTTTGAGGGGGTGACCAAGCATGTGGATGAGGTTAGAGCAGTAGATGTATGCCTTACATGGATTTTAGTAAGGCATTTGAAAAGGTTCCCCATGGTACGCTTATGTGGAAAGTCAGGAGGCATGGGATAGTGGGAAATCTGTCAAATTGCATAGAGAACTGGCTAACCGGTCGAAGTCAGAGAGTGTTGGTGGATGGTAAATATTCAGCCTGGAGCCCAGTTACAAGTGGAGTTCCACAGGGATCAGTTCTGCGTTCTCTGCTGTTTGTAATTTTTATTAATGATTTGGAAGAGGGAGTCGAAGGGTGAGTCAGTAAATTTGCAGATGATACGAAGATTGGTGGAGTTGTGGATGGTGAGGAGGGCTGTTGTCGGCTGCAAAGGGACTTAGATATGGTGCAGAGCTGGGCTGAGGAATGGCAGATGGAGTTCAAACCTGTCAAGTGTGAGGTTGTCCATTTTGGAAGGACAAACAAGAATGCGGAATCCAGGGTTAACGCTAGGTTTCTTAGTAAGGTGGAGGAGCAGAGGGATCTTGGGATCTATGTTCATAGTTCTTTGAAAGTTGCCACTCTGGTGGATAGAGCTTGTAAGAAGGCCTATGGTATATTAGCGTTCATTAGCAGAGGGATTGAATTCAAGAGTCGTGAGGTGTTGTTGCAGCTGTACAGGACCTTGGTAAGTCCACATTTGGAGTACTGTGTGCAGTTCTGGTCGCCTCACTTTAGGAAAGATGTGGAAGCTTTGGAGAGGGTGCAGAGGAGATTTACCAGGATGTTGCCTGGAATGGAGAATGGGTCGTACGAGGATAGGTTGAGAGTGATAGGCCTTTTCTCATTGGAACGGCGAAGGGTGAGGGGGGACTTGATAAAGGTTTATAAGATGATCAGGGGAATAGATAGAGTGGACAGTCAGAGACTTTTCCCCCCAGGTACAAGAGAGTGTTACAAGGGGACATAAATTTAAGGTAAAGGGTGGAAGGAATAGGGGGGATGTCAGGGGTAGGTCCTTTACCCAGCGAGTGGTGGGGGCATGGAATGCACTGCCTGTTGGAGTGTCAGAGTCAGAATCATTGGTGACCTTTAAGCGGCAATTGGATAGGTACATGGATAGGTGCTTAAGCTCGGACAATGTTCGGCACAACATCGTGGGCCGAAGTGCCTGTTCTGTGCTGTATTGTTCTATGTTCTATGTCCTATGAGAGGCGTTTGACAGTGTATCGGGCCAATTTGCAGACGTTAAACTTAAACTTTTTCTTTGCTCTTGCTAGCAGTTGAGTCGAGTCGATTTAATTTCCACTACAGTAAACCTGGCGGTCTTGCCCGGGACCCCGCCACTGGGTAACATTCTGAAGATTCCCAGGAGGCCTCGGCACTAGCGCCTTGAAGGACTTTCACTTCATCTCGAGCGTTAAATTGGCCTCTTTACGTGAGAGTACTGGGAACCTGTGGATCGTCCTGGCGCCAAGGTCCGGGTCGAATAGGGTCAGTGTAACAATTGTACCTTAATTAATTCTACATCGAGACTCATTCGAAGAGAATAAATAAATCAGGAGCAGGATCCAGTGAACTCTTGCGCGGTATTCAAGCAAAACTCAAGGGTAGAGGATTGCCTTCTGTAGAGTATTTTAGAGACAGCAAATTTAAGGGTGGTTTTATACTTGGAGCCACCACTGGCTGAGTTGGACTCGCCAAAGACGTTCTGGCTATGTGCTTTATTGGTTTATGAAAACCAAGGCATTGAAGCGCACGCGCCCATTGAGAGGGTACCTCCGTAATTCAAAGCAAGTCATATCGGCAAAACAAAGATAATGGTACCGCGAGAGAGAAAGACAGCTGAATGCTTGCCCATTAACGCTGAAAATGAGCTCCAGGAAGACCACTAAAAAGAGTGTCCACAGTAGCTTTGGAATGGCCAAGAAAAAACTGCAATACATGCTAAATAATTATGGCCCAGAGTCTGTAAATCAGTTAGAATTGTAGACCAAGAAATGTGGTAAAAGGCAGTTGGACATACTGAGGTCACGGTTAGAGGAGAGAGAGAAGGAGAGACGGAAGGGAAAAGTAGAACCTGTGAATTGGAGTACTTATAATATGTGCAAGGCTGAGGCTGATATCAGGGAAAGGAAATCTCAAATAAAAGATCGATCAAAAACGTATACAAACAATAGCGCATATGCAGACATGCGCGGAAACCAACCTAATGAAGCTGTACAGTGTCTTACATCTGCTCCAGCTCCTGACCCTGATGGCTGCCCTCCGAGGGCAACAGCCCCCCTACTGCGTCCTCGTGGATTTGGAAATTACCTACGGGCTGGTCTAACTCGTCTACGCTGACCAGAGATCCTAAATTAAGCTGACCGCTTTTGCTAGCATTTTTCCTATATCCTTGTAAACTTTTCCTATTCACATATGTTCCCAGATGTCTTTTAAATGCTCTACTTGTACCAACCCCCACCATTTCCTCTGGCAGCTCATTCTATGCAGGCAGCACCTTTGGCATGTAAAGAAGTTGTTCCGTACATCACTTTTGCATCTATCCCCTCTCAAAATAAACTTATTGCCCCTGGTTTTGTATTTCCCAAATCTAGGGGATAATAAAAAAGAAATTCGATATTCAACCAATTCATTTCCTAATGATTATTTTAACTCTTATCAGGCACCGTTCAGCCTCTGAATCTCCAGGAAAAATGGACCCAGAATATTAAGATTTTCCCTGGCTCTCTTCCCTGGTTTTTGGCCCTCGACGATATACCTCTTCCTGATCAGCATTCGGCGCAAGCTCGGTCTAATGTTGTTGATTGAACACTGCACAACTCCCTTCTCTCTCTGACTTCTCTTCGTGCCAGGTCAGTCAGGAAGGACTATGGGATTTGACCTCACCCTGAAAAGTGGTATGAAACATGCCACCCAGTTCAGATCTACACTGTTGTTAACGAACCGAAGCAGCGCCCTGATGACAACTGCAAGCATTAGAGGAGAAATATCAAAGGGAGGTTTTGAGACAATAATTCGATAGTCATGGTGCTTATTAAGTTGTACCGTTAAATATATTTACGTTGATTCATGGACTCAGTAATAGTGGAAAATCTTCCTTGATTATTAGAATACAAAAGAACAAAATGTGTATTTTTCACTTCATTTAATAACGTGACATTCCTTCTGCATACATATGGAGCAGACAAGTGTACTGTGATTATTTCAAGTGAAATTAGTGATGATACAGTGAAAAAGGCATTAGGCACCAACTACAATTAATGAACTGAATATAGTATGATCTGCATCAGTTCTTGCATTGAAAATGCAATCTGCTTGAAAAATATGCTGTATATGGTAATTCAAGAATGAAGTAAGGAAATTACGTCGAAAAAAGTTACCTTCAGTTTAGCTTTACTGCGATAATGGAAATAAATAGCTTTTGGACATCCATTTGGATTATTGCACTGGAAACTAATAGTTTTCTATAACCATCACTAATGTGAAAAAATCTTGGTTTGTAAGGTGTTGTGTACTCAGAGTAATTGGAAATGAATTGTGATTATGTATCGATCATTTAAAAGATAATATTGACGGAAAATATTTACATTTTACGATCATAATTAATCTAAGCAGGTTAAAACGTGTTTATTCAATGGAATACAGGAGATTTTCTTTCATTGACTAAATATATATGCACAGTTCATAATTGCATGGCGAATACATAAAAACAGCAACCACTGAAATGAGAAAGTAGTTATGTTAGGCATTATAAAAGCTATTATTATAATGGCTATCTGTTCATGATTTTCGAACAGACAGCGTGTTTGTGAAAGATTTTCATTTTGGGACGAGTGTGTGTTTAACTAGAATCTGTTCTCTTCACTGTATAAGAGACTTGTTGTGTGTGATGGATTGTCACTAATAATGTAATTTACCTGATAGTTCTTGGTAAGTTTTTTCTTTTCTGCACATCTGACAGCTAGTGTAGAACACACCTGATTTTCTAAGGTGAAGTAGAGTATTATTTCTCATCGAATAATTGACAGATCATAAACTTTCTTTGACTGAGAATGTTTTCTCGCACATACCAACCACCAGAATATCCGATAAGGTTTTGTTTTCATCCGGCGTAACTCCGGTGTTCATCTACAAACCTGACAGTAAATGCTTGTCAGTTTGATGAGAATTCAATCTCTCTTTTCTGATGTCTTGAAGTCAAAATGTGATATGAGACAGCTTAATCAGTTAGCCATAATCGCTTACCTATCTCACTGTATTACATTGCTTCTAACACGATATTATCAGCAATTTATTTTATTAAAGGCACAAGGATTAGGCGCTTTACGTGATCGTTTCTGCGTATATTTAATAAAGCTATGACTTGTGATTGTGAGAGGGTCAGTTTACCGTGTGTAGCAGTCTGTCACTCGTAGGTTGATGTTCTGTGAACACAGATTCCCTTTGTATGCAAATTACACATGAAGTGAATTAAACACCTGTGTCCATTGCAATGTGATTTCTATCAATATACTTTGTGGAACCTTTCTGAAGCCAGAGAGACACAGATGTGCCCAGACATGGTGAGCTCACTTAAGGAAGCACACGCAGACATTGGACTGATTGTAACTGAGGAGCATCAGACACATTCCTGGGAGTGGAGACTGTTTATGAAATGGAACTAAATCGGTTAGATTTAGATAACCTGTCCTGCATATGAATAAGATTTGTTCTCAATGAACTGCAAATTATTGAAAATCGATTGACTGCATTCATATTGACAGCTGTCTCTGCTGATGGGAATCTAGAACAATGGGTCACAATCTCAGAACTGTACAACAGCCTGAGTGATTCAGATAAGGAGAACTGACTTCACACAAATAACTCTGAATCTGGGATCATTACCGCCTGAAGGACTGAATAACTTACTATGTTCCACAAAAATTCGCAATGTTTGCAAAACTAGGTGGATCAAAAGATGTTGCAGAACATGGATGAGTGCAGAAACATCAAGAATGATAATGATACTAGTGAGATTACAAAAAACTAAATCTCTGAATGCTGGACATTTGAAGCAAAACAGAAAATACAGCGGTGGTCTAGCCAGTCGGGCATTCCCTGTGGCAAAACAAACAGAGTTAGCATTTTGCGTCTGAAATGGCTCTTATTTAGAACATCATATCCGTACCTACATTGACACCAAGAGTTGTTTGTCAACATTTAAGAGAGGAACCAATACATGGGTTGTTTCCAGTGAGAGTATATCAGTATGTAAAGGCACTCCCAATTTATTATTTCATTATTTAAAGGCATTCTCCAGTTTGAGTGTCAGTGCATGAGAGGGACTCTCAAGGAATTTGTGATCATTAACTGGATGTCTCATTGGGACTATTTATCAGGAGACCACCTAAAGTGTGTCCACATTCACACAGGGTCATGTCCATGTCCACATGGTCAGTATGTAAAAGACAGACAGAGAGAGAGAGAGAGACCCAGTGAGCATTGCATTATTTGAAGCTGTACCCAAGGGCACAGTCAGGTTTAAGAGTCAGTGGGGAGCATATTCATATTTACAA
>NW_025215073.1:58074-62052 GCF_004010195.1 Chiloscyllium plagiosum
TTTCTGTTTGAAATCACTAATTGCTCCGGTTTGTGAAAATGCCACTTTGTAACTGCAGGGGGTAGGAGGTAGGGGGTGGGTGTTCCATCATTTATTAATGTGGAATATTGATATCCAGGAGCAGGAGGAGGCCATTCAGCCCCTTGAGCCGGTTCCACCATTCAATGGCTGATCTGTGACCTGACTCTATAGACCTGCCTTTGGCCCCTATTCCACTTAATAACTTCGCTGAACAACAAAAAAAACCTGTCAGATTTAAAACTAACAACTGATCCAGCAATGCCTGCTGTTTGTGGAAGAGTTCCAAACCTCTCCCAGCCTTTGTGTGTAGTAATACTTCCTAACATCTCTCCTGAACAGTCTGGCCCAAATTCTGTGGCAATGCCCTCCCTAGTTCTAGGAACCCCAACCAGTGGAAACACTTTGAATTTTTCCACCCTGTCCTCTTCTGTTAATATCTTTGATCAGATCATCCATAAACCCTGTAAATTCTGGACACAACAGACTTAATTGGTGTTATCAACCCCCATACCTGGGCTTCAGGGGTTAAGTTATCATTCTTGTAAACTCACGCTGTACTCCCAGGCCAATCTATCCTTCCTCAGGTGTGGTGCCAAGATCTGCTCCAAGTGGAATCTAACCAGGGTTTTGTATAACTGCAGAATCCCTTCTGCATTCTTGTACACCAGATCTCTCAATATAAAGGCCAGCATTCAATTGGCTTCCTTCAGGCAATGAATGACAGAAATAAAAACAAACACAGAAATTATTGGAGAAACTCAGCAGGGACAGATATTATTTGCCACCTGGGGACTGACTGTTTACTGTTGAAGACAACTTTCCATCTTTTCTTTTAACACTTTAGTTTTGAGCTGTGTTGGAGCCGTATACTGTTTACAAACCTTGAGATTCTTGAACAAGGGGGCGTACTCTGAGAATTATTATTAAATGGCGGAAAATCAAAGGCATTCCGTATATCTGAGGGAGGCTTTGTGCGGTGTTTATAACTCAACTTGTAATTTGTAGGGTAGACCCTGGGATCCATCTGAGGAAGACAGAACTATATTAATTTTTCATGACTTCATTCCTTTTTTCCTTAGAGGGATATATATGGTCAGAATCTTCCCTGATTGAGCCATTCCAAGTATCTCAGTCTCAAGTCAGGAGTATGATGGAATACTCCCCACTTGCCTGGATGGTGGCAGTCTCAACAACACTCGAGCAGCTCGATTAGAACCACATCCACAAGCATCCACTCCCTCTACTTCCCATGCTCAGTAGCAGCAGTGTGTACCATCAACAAGATGTACTGCAAAAATACACCAAAGATCCTCAGGCAACACCTTCAAAACCCACAACCACTTCTATCTAGAAGGACAAGTGCAACAGGTACATGGGCACTTGTCGCATGAGGAGAGGTTGAGGACTCTTGAATCTCAACTCGATGGAGTTTAGAAGAGTGAGGGAGAATCTGGTTGAAAGTTAGAGAATACTGAGAGGCCCAGACAGAGTGGACATGTAGAAGATGCTTCCATGAGTAGGAGAGACTAGGACCCTAAGGCACAGCCTCAGAGTGAAGGGAACTCCCTTTAGAACTGAAGTGAGGAGGAATTTCTTCAGCCAGACAGTGGGGAATCTATGGAACTCATTACTGCAGACGGCTGTCATTAATTAAGATGGTCCTTGATCAGTAGGAGGATCGACCATGACAGAAAGAATGCAGGAGAATGGGGTTAAGAAACATATCAGTTATGACAGAATGGTGGAGCAGTCTTGATGGGCCAAATGGCTGCTATATCTTACGGTGTTGGTTATTAAGTGACTAATAGACTGTGAAGCATCAGATTCAGAGCTTTCTGAGCATGTACTATGAGCCACTCTCATTAAAAAGTGTTCAGGCAACTGGACGACCAACACAACATGGGAGCCCTCGGGAGCCTGCTTCCCCCATTCTATATGGATGTGGCTGATCTCATCCCAGCCTTGACTTCAATTTCCTGTCACCGCTCCCTTTAACCTCTCACTGATGAACAAACTGTCTGGCCCCTCCTTCAATTTATTCAGTGTTTCGACATGTCCCCACACACTGGAGGGTGAATTCCCATAGATTCCCACCCCTCTCCCTTGGAGAGAAACGATTCCTCACCACCTCTGTTTTCAAACTGTCCCGTCCCCTTCTCCTGAAACAATGATCTTCTCGTTCTAAATCATCCCACATGAGGAAACATCCTCTCTCTGTCTCCTTTGTCAATCCCACCCCCTTTAGCGTCCTATATCCCTCATTTCGATCTCTGCTCATTCCTACTCCAGAGAGTATTAGCCGAAACTGCTCTATCTCTCTTTCGATGAGAAACCCCTCATCTCTGAACATGAAATGTACAAAAGTGCATTACTTTAAGATGATATCTTGGATGGAGACTACAAATCTCAAAGTGAGTTAGTCATAGTTTCCGAGAGGTCTACAGTGCTGAAAAAGGATCATCGGCCCATCGAGTCTGTGCTGATCAGAAACAACCATCCCACTATTCTCTAATCCCATTTCCCCAGTACTTGGCCCATAGCCTTGGCATCCCGAGTGTACATCTAAGTCTTCCTTCAATGTGATGAGTGTTTCTGCTTCTCCCACCCTTACAGGCAGTGAGTTCCAGATTCCCCACCACCCTTCATGTATTGCTGGCCATCGGTGTGCATCTGGGAAAATTAACAAACACTGAAATTCACAACTAATCTTGGAGGAACCTGTTTGGGAGAGTACACAGCACAGAAACAGCTAAGTGGATATTTTAAGCGTGGCCTTACAGTAAGTCTTCAGTAGCAAGTATAGTCCATTCTTTGTTGATTATATGTTTTATTGAGATATTTCTCTTGATTAATACTTATGGCCTCGATTTTAAATTTAATTTAACCTGGAACAGTGTTTTGTAGAGGAATAAGATACTGCCATTTTCTGGGTCTATAGATTGAAGCAAAAATGGCCTTTTGTAGAGTGATATGCTCTTCTTGTCGGATGTGGGTGTTTAGGGAAAGCTTACGGGCTACTGAGGATTATATCTGCAATAAATGCTGTTGATTGTGAATCCTATCATATTGAATGGATTGGTTGGAGACACAGTTAAAGGCAATGAGGAATTTACAAGAGCAAGGAGATGTGATGGATGGCAGTTGAAGGAAGAGGGAAATGTCACAGATACAGTCACATAGATGGGTTAACTCCAGGAAAGGTAAGAGTGGTAGGCAGTTAGTGCAGGAGTCTTCTGTGGCTCTCCCCATTTCAAACAAGTATGCTGTTTTGGAAAATGTAGGGGGTGATGGATTCTCAGGGGAACAGACAAATTTCTGGTATTGAGACTGGCTCTAATGCAATGAGGGGTATGTCGGATTCCAAGAGATCGATTGTGTTAGGGGACTTTCTGGTCTGAGGTACAGACAGACGTTTCTGTGGGAAGCAGCAAAAAATCAGAATGATGTGTTGCTTTCCTGATGCCAGGATCAAGGATGTCTCCGAGATGGTGCAGAATGTTCTCAAGGGGGAGAGGGGCCAGTAGGAGGTCATTGTACATGTTGGAGCCAATGACATTGGAAGGGAAAAGGTTGAGATTCTGAAGGGACATTACAGAGAATTAGGCAGGAATTTTAAAATATCCTTGAGAGTAATAATATCTGGATTACTCCCAATGTTATGAGCGAGTGAGCGCAGGAATAGATGAATACAAGGCTGAGGAGCTGGTGTGTTGGAGAAGAATTCACATTTGTGGATAACTGGAAACTCTTTTGGGGTAGACGTGACCAGTACAAGAAGGACAGATTGCACCTAAATTGGAAGGGGATTAATATACTGGCAGGGAGATTTGTTAGAAATGCTCAGGCGGATTTAAACCAGCAAGGTAGGGGGTTGGGACCCAGGGAGATAGTGAGGAAAGAGATCAATCTGGGACTGGTTCAGTTGAGAACAGAAGTGAGTCAAACAGTCAGGGCAGG
>NW_025215074.1:0-1498 GCF_004010195.1 Chiloscyllium plagiosum
CGGGCATTAGCCCTTCTTCAGGAATGAGGAATTTTGGAATTCAGGAATAAAAACATAGACTACTGAGAAAATTCAGATGTCTGAAGTGCAAAGGGATTTGGGAGTTTTACTCCAGGATTCTCTCAATGAAAACTTGCAGGTTGAATCTGTAGCTCGGAAGGCAAATGCAGTGATGGCATTTATTTGGAAAGGATTTGAATATAAAAGCAGGGACGTACTTCTGAGGCTCAATGAGGCTCTTGTCAGACCATGTTTGGAGCATTGTGCGCTGTCTTGAGACACATATCTCAGGAAGGATGTGCTGACCTTGGAATGGATTCGCAGGAGGTACACGAGAATGGTCCGAGGAATGAAAAGCTTAACATATGAGAACGTTTGTGGACTCTGGGTCTGTTCTTGATGGAGTTCAGAGGGATGTGGGGGGGAATCTAATTGAAACATACAGAATACTAAATGACATGGACAGTGCAGATTGTCAGAAGACTTTCATTGGTAGGAAACTCTAGGACCCAAGAATACAACCTTAGAGTAAAGTGAAATCCTTTTCGAACGGAGGTAAGAAGAAACGTCTTCAGCCAGAGAGTGGAGAATCTGTGGAATTCATTTTCACAGAAGGCAGTGGAGGTCAGGTCTTTGAGTATATTTAAGATTGAGGTAGTTCGCTTCTTGAGTATCAAAGGGATCAAGGGTTACAGGGAGAATGCAGGAGAATGGTGTTGGGAAACTTGTCAGCCATAACTGAATAGTGTATCAGACTCGATGGGCTGAATGTCCTAATGTCTGTTCCTATATTCGATGATCTTATGGTCGTAAGCCACAGTCTCTCTCACCCTCTCTCTCACTTTGTCCCTCCTGACAGCAAAATGTGAGATTAAAAAATCCCTGAGTCATCTTTACCAAACTTGGAGGATTTCTGTTGAGGATTCATGAGAATCGCTCCATTGCTTGAAGGAAAGGAGATTCTGCCAAATCCAACTGTTCCAGGAAGAAGTCTCATACCAGCAGCTTGCTTGAGTAGAATAACGTCGGAGACAGAGTATCAGTTGGGACACATTATCTCTTTTTCATTTGAAATGAGTTCAACTACTATGAAACTCTGGAAATCTTTTCCTATTCTTTTTCGTCTTCAGACATGTGCGATTGTGTATGTGTCTGTACGTGTGTGACTCTGTGTCTCACATTTTTCGAGAGACTGGGCAAGGTTATACTTCAAACCTGTTGTAACTAGTGGAGAACTTGAGCTGGAAATGGAAACAGTGACCCTCCAAAATTGGTTGGAGCAGAAATTAGAAATTCGCACAGGTTGTTCAAATGAGAATTTTCTTCCCCAGAGGTTTCCTTCCGAAAATGGCTGCTCAACACCACCACTTCCAGTGTAATTAGACATGGTCCATAAATGTTGGCCATGAACAAATCTAAAATCATAAACTGCAGCAGAATTAATTGGATGGGAACAAGACTGATAAATAATGTCTGTTGCCTTCCAGAATTGTGCTGC
>NW_025215074.1:3447-4607 GCF_004010195.1 Chiloscyllium plagiosum
ATTGACTTCTCTGAAGGACATGAAGCAAGCAGGTGGGCCTTTTCTCACAAATGACGATAGTTCCAGTTCAATTACATCAATTTCCTTCATGAGCTATCAACAGATTATTATTCTGTGAGTCTATATTATGTATCAATGACTTAAGCAGCATACAGTGTCTGCCAATCTGACAGAATCTGTGCAGTGACAAAGTTCAACATACTCAAGAGCAATTATTCTGTAAATGACATGTGGTTAGAAGGGACTTGATAAATTGTATCCAGATTTAACAAAGGCAAAATTGATGGTTTATTCAGAAGAAGCACTGAGGCTGAGGAGTAGACGGGATATCATGATGGTGGTATTGAACAGGATTCGTGAGTGAGGAGGATATAGAAATGAAGATCCCTGCAGGCTAGAAGGATTATGGAGTTTGAAAACAGTCCGGTTCTCATCACACATTGGTGATTAATGTGTCTTGAATAATTTTCTCGATATAATTTGTGAGGAATAGAATATTTTATTGGCATTGAAATTGTTGACATCTACCTTGCTACATTTTAAATAATATCGGCAGCAATTCAGTTTAACCTGGCTTAATGAATAGATGCAACGACTTACCAGGAACACCAACTATAGCGAGGATGGGCTTAAATAATCATCAATACATCATAGATCTGAAAAACTAATGACATCCAAGGTTGAGTAAGCCAGTAAAGACCCCTAGATAAACTCCTGCCCATTGTTGGAACATTCCAGTCTAATGTTCTCAGATTCTGATCCATTGTTGGAACATTCCAGTCTCATGTTCTCAAGTTCTGATCTCTCCTTCCCCTCTCTCTGGACCTGCTGATGCCTGTTAATGCTGTCGGTGATGCTCCCGCTAATACTATGGGATAACACATTAAACCGAGTCCTAATTATTAGAAGAGGAAAGCCCTCCAGTGACACATTTAGGTTACACGGAGACTGAAATCAATCACAGTCACTGAACAAATACCTCGCGTTAACCCATTTAAATTCAATACTTTTTATTAAAATTCTAAATTATGATTACAATTTACACATTCTGGATGGGATATGTGGGGGTGACTGAGAGAACAAATGTTGGGTCTGGTAGATCAATCATGTGATTAGATTAGATTAGATTATATTAGATTAGATTAGATTAGATTAGATTA
>NW_025215074.1:5481-7714 GCF_004010195.1 Chiloscyllium plagiosum
ATAATTTCAGAATAATTCAGATTGAAAGGAAAGGTCATTGGACTGAAAAATTGAACTCTGATTTCTCGTCATACATGCTGCAAGAGAGGCTGAGCTTTTCCAGTAATTTCTGTATTTGTTTAAGAATAAAACATATTCATCTTAACACAGATATTGTGAAGACATGAAACGCTTATTTTTACATTATGCAGGCAAATATTAACTGATCTTCAAAAAAAGTAGGGCCATTTATTGTTAATGAATTGACTCTGTGTACGACAACAGCAATAATGCACTGACCTGGAGTCGAGAATGTGATGGAGTCATATAGTTCGGACAATGTTCAAGGAGAGCTCACATGGTACAGTTTGATAACGTTATTGATTTAACTTAGAGATGGAAAACGTAGTCTATCTGTAAAGGGACAGTCTATTGCTCCCTTTCTGTTTCCCTGTCGCTCATCACAGCAACGTGTGGGAGTGAAAAAAAGGACAGTGTCCTTTCCCACTCATGGAGGATTCCTGATGATGAGTCATTGGAATCTCCCCACTGCCTGAAGCAAAGCAATTCAACCAAATCCAACTGTTTCAAGAAGAAATCCCATAGTCAGAAGGTTGTGCGAGCAGAAGAACTTCAGAAGTAATTAATCAGACTCGATCGTGAGGGTGACAGGCAAGAGATTCTGTGGCTGCAAATGGGAATCCGGGATGGTGCTTAGCCTCCCACGTGCCAGGGTCCAGAATGTCGCAGAGCGGCTGCAGAACGTTCTCACGGGGTGGGGGAGCAGCCAGAAGTCATTGTGCACATCAGTACAAATGAAACAGGTTGAAATAGTGATGAGGTCTGCAGAGTGATTATAGAGAGCTAAGAAGAATGGTAAAAGACAGGACCACGACAGTGCTAATATCCAATTTACTTCCAGTGCTCCGTGCTAGTGAGGTTAAGAACAGGAGGATATGGCAGATGAATGCGTGGCTAAAAAATTGGTGCAGGGGGCAGAGATTTAGATTTTTATATCACTAGGATCTATCGTGGGGCAGAGGTGATCTGTTCGGGAAGGACTGGTTGTAACTGAACTGGAAGGGGACCAATATCCTGGCAGGCAGGTTTGCTAGTGCTGCAAGGGAGGGTTTCAACTAGTTTGGCTGGGGTTGGCTAAAAAATTGGTGCAGGGGCCAGAGATTTAGATTTTTATATCACTAGGATCTATCGTGGGGCAGAGGTGATCTGTTCGGGAAGGACTGGTTGTAACTGAACTGGAAGGGGACCAATATCCTGGCAGGCAGGTTTGCTAGTGCTGCAAGGGAGGGTTTCAACTAGTTTGGCTGGGGGTGGGATCTTCAACATCAGGAAGGCCAATGTGAGGCTAGAAAGAGATACAGTAATCAGAAAAAGTAAAGTGAAGAGATAGGTCAGGCTGGAACACGACAGGGAGCAAGGAATGTCTGTTGGATTAAATTGCAACTGTTTCAATGCAAGATGGCTGACAGGTAAGGCCAATGAACTCAGGGTGTGAATAAGTATGTGGGACTGGAATATTATAGCCACTACAGAAACATGGCTAAGGGAGGGACAGGACTGGCAGCTTAATGTACCACGGTACAGGTGCTTTATGCGGGACAGAGATGGTGGAAGGAGGGGACGGCGAGTTTCGTCTTTAATTGAGGTGAGTAACACAGCAGTAATCAGAGATAAAATAATTGACGGATCAGCCAATGAGGATTTGTGGGTGGAGCTAAGAAATAAGAAGGGAATGGTGGTAGTATTTGGGTTGTTCTAGAGGCGCCCAAATAGCAAACGGGGAATTGGGAGAATAAAAATATGTAAGGAGATTGGGGAGACTTGCAGGGTCAATAGGATTGCCGTAGTAGGAGATTTTAATTTTCCTAACATAGCCTGGGAATGACATAGAATTAAGGACTGAGATGGGGCGTATTTATTAAGTGTGTTCAGACCAGTTTCCTCAAGCAGTATGTAGAGAGTGCAACTCGGCAAGGACGAAACTTGACCTACTCTAAGATCTAGGGCAGGACAGGTGACTGAGGTGACAGTGAGGGAGCACTCTGGGACCAGTGACATAGAACATAGAACATAGAAGAATACAGCGCAGTACAGGCCCTTCGGCCCTCGATGTTGCGCCGATCCAAGCCCACCTAAACTACACTAACCCACTATCCTCCATATACCTATCCAAATGCCTCTTAAATGTTGCAATTGTACCAGCCTCCACCATTTCCTCTGGCAGCTCATTCCA
>NW_025215074.1:10165-18206 GCF_004010195.1 Chiloscyllium plagiosum
CTCCAGCTTCCTCATTTCCCCTCCCTCCACCTTATATCAGTCCCAACCCTCAGACACAGCTCCGCCTTCTTGACCTGCAATCTTCTTCCCGACCTCTCCGCCCCCACCCCCTCTCCGGCCTATCACCCTCACCTTCACCTTCTTCCACCTATCGCCTTCCCAACGCCCCTCCCCCAAGTCCCTCCTCCCTAACTTTTATCTTAGCCTGCTTGGCACACTCTCCTCATTCCTGAAGAAGGGCTTATGTCCGAAACGTCGATTCTCCTGCTCCTTTGATGCTGCCTGCCCTGCGGCGCTTTTTCCTGCAACATATTTTTAAGCGAGGAATATATTTGCAATGTGAGATCAAGGTAGGAGTTTCACGGTGAATGGTAGGGCCTTAAGGAGTGCAGTTGAACAGAGGGAGCATGACGTTCAGGTACACCATGCTCTGAAATTGGAGTCACAGATGGACATGGCAGTGAAGAAGGCTTTTGGCACACTGGCATTTATCAGTCAGCACATGGAGGAGAAAATTGGGAAGTTGTGTTGCAGTTATACAAGATGTCGGTGAAACTGCACTTGTAGTGTTGTGTTCAGTTTTGGTCACATTGCGATAAGCAGGCTGTTGTTAAATTGGACTGTAATTTACAAAGATGTTGCCAGGACTCATCAGTGTGACTTATAGGGAGAGGTAGGACAAGCGAGAACTTTTTTCTTTAGAGTGTAGGAGACTGAGAGGAATCCAATAGAAGTGCACAAGAATATGACAGGCATGGTTCGGGTGAATGGACTCAGCCTATTTTCCCAGAGTTGTGGAATTGAGGACGAGAGGACATCAGTTTAAGGTGAGAGGGGAAAGAATAAAAAGGAAACTGATGGAAACTGTTTTCCACAGTGAGTCGTACGCAAAGGGAATGAGCTGTCAGCTGAAGTGATGGAAGCATTTATATTAACAATATTTAAAAGTCATTTGCACACGTACATGGGCAGGAAAGGAAGATGAGTCTATGGGTCAAGTGCTGGGAAATGGGGTTAGTGTGGATGGACATTTGGGTCAGCATGGACCCGTTTGGGCCAAAGGGCCTTTCTCCATGCTGTATGACTTGATTACTTTATAAATAGAACAGCATTTTGGTGAAACTCTCATTTTTCCTTTGGTCATGAGTTCGAATAATATTTGGAAAAAGATCTTTCAAGTTAACTTTGCAGATATTTTGCCTTTCAGTTTGTTATTAAACGTGTGTGTGTGTGTGTGTGTGTGTGTGTTCCACAGTACTTTCAAAGGGAAATATCAATGTACATATTTGCAAATACGCGTGCCATTCCTGTTTCCATCATAGTTTGAGTAATTTTACGTTGTCATAAACGTGTTGTTTTAGCAGACTAAAGAAATCCATCTGACTTGTTCCTAACACTGACCCTGACACACTCTGAGAACTATATCCTTGGCCACATCACCATACTAGTTATATTTTTTGTGGCCAGTGGAGGAGTGGGACTAGGAAAGGGAAAAGTGGTCCAAAAGCACATGAAATTGTAGACTCAGTGAGCCTAACGTCAGTGTAGAGGAGATTGTTGGAGGGGATTCTGAGGGATAGGACTTCCATCCATTTAGAAAGACAAGGACTGATTTGGGATAGTCAACATGGCTTTATGTGATGAAAATCATGTCTCATTGATGTGTTTGAGTATTTTGAAGAGGTGACAAAGAAGAATGAAGAAGGCATTGTTGTATATATTGTTTAAACAGACTTCAACAAGGTGTTTAATAAGGTTCCCCATCGTAGACAGGTTACTAAGGTTAGGTCACAAGGAATCGAGCGAAAGCTAACCAATTGGTACAAAATTCTCCGGAAGGTATCAGATTATTTTCCAGACTGGAGGTGTGCTTAAAGAATCAGTGCTGACCTCACTGCTTTTCATCATGGATATAAACGACATGGATGGGAATATCGGAGGCATGGTCGGTAAGTTTACAGATAACATCAAAATCATGGTGCAGTAGACAGTGAAGAAGATTATCTCCGAGTACAACGGCACCGTTGACCATCAAAGGACCAAGGATTGGCAGATAGAGTTTAATTTAGATATTTGTGAGGTTTTGAATCTTGGTAAGTTAAAGCAGGGTCGTGCCCTGGGGAATGTGGCTTAACAAAGTGACCCTCATATTTCCTTACAGGTGTAATTGCAGGTATACAGGGTGGTGAACAATGCAGTTGGCATGCTTGCCTGAATCGGTCACAACATTGTGTATAGAAGTTGGGGTGGCATGTTGTGCTTGCATAGGGACGCTTGTGAGGCCACATTCAGAATACTGCGTACAATTTGTCTGGCTCTGCTAAAGGATTGATTTTGTTAAGCTTGAGAGGGTGCAGAAAAGATTTATAATGGTTTTCTGGAACCTGAAGGTTTCATCGACAGGAGAGGATGAACAGGTTGAGGCTTTTTCCCCCTGGACTGTCGGATGCTGAGGGGTGACATGAAAGTGGTTTATAAAATCATAAGGGGTATGGATACCCTGAATGGCAAAGGCCTTTTGTCCAGGGTGGCGGAGTCCACAAGTAGAGTCATAGGTTGAAGGTGACGTGGGAAAGGTTTAGAAGGGACCTTAGGGGTAACTTTTTTCATGCAGAGGGTGGTGCATGTACGGAAAGTGCTGTCAGAGAAGGTGATGGAAGCGGGTACAGTTACATGTTTAAATGTATCTGGACAGGTACATTAACAGGAATGGTTCAGAGCGATGTGAGCTAAATGCTGGCAAGTGGGACTAGATCAGATTGTGATATCTCGTCAGCACGGGAAAGCTGGAATAAAGGATCGGTTTCCACGCTGTATGACTCTCTGATTGAATAAGAGGAATGAGGAAAAATTCGAAAAAGGGCCTTTCAAGTGAAAATTTTCTTCCCCAGATGTTTGCGGTGTCTCTCTGATTACAAGATTTCAAAGCTGAGTTAGTTAAATATTTGACAGAGAAGTGAGTCACGGATAATGTGATACAGACAGTCAAGTGGGGCTTACAACACAACCTAATCAGCCACAATTTTCGTGCCTGGTGGAAAAAACTCGAAGTATCACATTACCCACTCCTGCTCCTCAGTCCCATGTTTCTGTGTTCCATTCAGCCCCTCACACCTGCTAGACGGGAGCAGTAGGAGACCACTTGCTGTTATAAACTGGTGCCAGAAACAGAGTCTACCATTCAGTCCCTCAATACTGTCACATACAGTTTGGGGTGATTTGGAAAATGTAATTGGAAATCCCAGGATGATTATGGAAGAGAACCGTCATCTCTCCTTACAGAGCTGCCCCTCTCTGCAAATTGTGTGTCATTTATTGGTCATGTTGTAGACTCAGGTTTATTGCGAATACAGCCCCCATACCTCAACCAGAGATGGCTCACAAAATTCACTGGTCTCCCAGGCCACAACATTCAAACAGACCTTCCAGGAAAATATCACCCACTAACATTCCAGTAACAGAATGTGAGAACATCACAAACAAGCGCATGTTGTTCACCACCCCCACCCCCCACCCCCACCACACACACACACACACACACACACCGCCCGCAAGCCTGCTTTGCCTTTCATGAAGATCGTGGCTGATCTGCTCTTCGTCTCAAATCCTCTTTGAAGTTCAAATCGTCATAACTCTCAACTCTCTGACAGGTCAAAATCCATCTCCAGCCTCTACAAACACTTCCATCGAACACAGAACATTGAACAGTACAGCACAGTAGAGGCTCTCGACTCTTGATGTTGAACCATCCGTTTATCCTCCTCTTGGATCAGACTCACCTACATTCCTCCGTGCACTTTCTTCCATGTGCCTATCCAAGAGTCTCCCAAGTTTCCCTCACGTATTTGACTCTATTCCCACCGCTGGCAATGCATTCCACACAACCACCACATTCGATGCGAAAAAAAACCAACCGCTGACATCTCGTCTAAACCTTCCTTTAATTACCTTAAAATTATGACCCCTAGTGATAGACATTTCTGCCCTGGTGAAAAGTCTCCGGCTATTCACTCTCTCTTTGCCTCTCATCACCTTTTAGACAATAGACAATAGACAATAGGTGCAGGAGTAGGCGATTCAGCCCATCGAGCCTGCACCGCCATTCAATATAATCATGGCTGATCATTCCTAATCAGTATCATGTTCCTTCCTTATCTCCATAACCCTTGATTCCACTATCTTTGAGAGCTCTATCCAACTCCTTCTTAAATGAATCCAGAGTGTGGGCCTCCACTGCCCCCTGTGGCAGAGCATTCCACACAGCCACCACTCTCTGGGTGAAGAAGTTTCTCCTGAGCTCTGTCCTAAATGGTCTACCCCGTATTTTTAAGCTGTGTCCTCTGGTTCGGCACTCACCCATCAGTGAAAATATGTTTCCTACTGCCAGAGTGTCCAATCCTTTAATAATCTTATACGTCTCAATCAGATCCCCTCTCAATCTTCGAAACTCAAGGGTAAATCATGGTTGGTTTATTCTTCTCTCAGAATCTTTCCTTCTTACTGGGAATGTATTTTTGCTTAGAGTCGTGAAATACCTCCTAAAATGTCTGCCACTGCTGGCTTACTGTCATTTCTAGAGTGGTGGTGGAAAAGCACAGCAGGTCAGGCAGCATCAGATGAGCAGGAAAATCGATGTTTTGAGCAAAAGCCCTTCATCAGAAAGGGCTTTTGCTCGAAATGTCAATTTTCCTGCTCCTTAAATGCTGTTTGACCTGTTGTGCTTTTCCAGCACCACTCTAATCTTCAACATCTGTAGTACCCACCTCTGCGTTTCTGTCATTTCTGCTAATCATTTGCCCAATTCACTTTCGCTAACTTTATCCTCATTTCATTGTCATTCCCATTACTTAAGATAAACACAGCTATTTCTGACTCAAGTTTCTCACTCTCAACCTGAATATTAAATTCTATCATGGTACGATCACTACTTCCTAGAGGATCATTTACTCAGAGGTCATTTGTTAATCCTGCCCCATTACCTAATACCAGTTCTAAGATAACCTGCTCTCATGACACATTGCTCTAAGAAACTATCCCTACTGCACTCAATGATACTACAAGAGAAACGAAGAACTGTAGATGTGTAGGTCCTTCCCTTACTTTAAATTTGTGAATAGTTGCCCTATTTATTTCAGGTATATTTAATGTATACAGAGCATATTTCCTGTGCCAATGCTGTTAATGGAACTTTTTGCATTAGATGTACAGTAAAGTATTTTCATGTAAAAATAGTAATTCGGTTATTGCTAGAATATCATAAGCAACAAAATGCAAGCCACTAATCAATCTTCATTACTAAAGTGGTATAACATTAGCCACCCTCCAATCCTCAGGAACCGACCCCGAATCTATTGAACTCTGGAAAATAATCACCAACGCATCCATGAGTTCCCGAGCGACCTCCTTCAGTACCCTGGGATGCAGACCATCAGGCCCCGGAGACTTATCAACCTTCAGACCTCACAGCTTCTCCAACACCAAATCCTGGCAAATATAAATTCCCTTAAGTTCTCCCTTCAGCCACTGTTACCTCAGGGAGATTTCTTGTGTCTTCCCAAGTGAACACAGATCTGAAGTACCCATTTAATTCCTCTGCCATTTCTTTGTTCCTAGTAATATATTCCCCTGTTTCTGTCTTCAATGGCCCAATTTTTGTACTAACCATTTTTTTTACCTTGCACATATCTAAAAAAGCTTTTACTATCCTCCTTAATATTCTTGGCCAGTTTACCTTCGTACCTCATTTTTCCTCTGCGTATTTCCTTCTTAGTAATCCTCTGTTGCTCTTTAAAAGCTTCCCAGTCCTCAGTTTTCCCACTTATCTTAGCTATGTTATACTTTTTCTCTTTTAACTTTATATGTTTCTTTTCTTCCCTCGTCAGCCACGGCCGCCCATGCCTCCTCCTGGGATCTTTCTTCCTTTTAGGAATGAACTGATCCTGCAACTTCTGCATTATACACAGAAATATCCGCTATTGTTCCTCCACGGTCATCCCGGCTATGGTATTGCACCATTGAACTTTGGCCAGCTCCTCCCTCATAGCTCCATAATTCCCTTTATTCAACAGAAGTACTGTCGCTTCCGACTGTACCCTCTCCCTCGATCAAGTCACCTCTCATTCGTCTTAACGCAAATAAGAAAAGCCCTAGCTCCCTCAACCTTTCTTCATAAGACCTGCCCTCCAGTCCAGGCAGGATTTCTAAATCTTCCTCATCCTTCCTATAATGGGGTCACCAGAAGTGAACAAAATACTCCAGGTGCGGTCTAACCAGGGCTCTGCAGAGCTGCAGCATAACCACATGGCTCTTAAAGTTAATCTCCCTTCTAATGAAGGTTAACACACCATTCGCCTCCTTAACAACCCTATCAATGTAGGTAGCAACTTTGAGGGATCTATGGACATGGACACCAAAATCCCTCTGTTCTTCCACACTGTCAGGAACCCTGCCTATAACCCGATATTCTGCAAATATGAGATTTCAAAGGGAATTACTTCACGCTTTTCCAGCTTGAATTCCATCTGCCACTTCTTAGCCCAGCTCTGCATTATGTCAATGTCCTGTTGCAATCTACAAAAGCCCTGCAAACACCCATGTACCACTTCACAAACCTCCGTGTCATCGGCAAACTTACTAACCCACCCTTCTACTTCCTCATCCAAGTCAGTTATAAAAGTTCCCGGAACTGATCTCTGTGGGACACCACTAGTCGCTTTCAGTGATCGAGCTCCCCTACCTCTCTGTGTAAGAGAATTCTTGACATTCACTACCCTCTGTTTGAAGAAAACATTCTCTGCTTCTACACCATGGCCTATTGATATGAACAAAAGACGGTACACTAGGGATTAGATAGAGAGACCGGCCCTGAACTCAAGGCAGTATTAGACTGAGGTTGACATCAAGGAGTCTGAGGAAAATCGCACTTATTGAGAATTGATTACGACCTGATCTACTGTTTGAAATCATTCACAGCACAACATATGATGTTTATCATCAGTGGACATCAGTCACCTCAGTCGTAGGACATCACTGCAGGAGATCCTCAGAGTAGCTCCCTCAGCCCAGGCATCCCCAGTTTGTCATCATAGAATCCTTATAGCGTGGAAGGAGGCCATTCATCCCATTGAGTCCAAAGTGAGCAAAATTGAGGATATTCACTGACGTTTACATATTTTTCCGAACAGGGTGACCCTCCTCAGCTCTTGAAGCTGTGTGTGTCATGTGTAATAAGAACTGGACACTATTCAAGATCGTGCTGTTAAAGTCTGGGTAACATTCATGCAACAGCACTGCTAGACACTGTACATTTCCACAGTAAAAGGTGCAGCTTATTTGGCACCTCAATCTGTGTTCACAAGAATATGTGGACGTCATTCAACCCATCAAACTATTGGACAAGATGTGTGATAGCTCATTCAGTCCCTCCTGTCAGATACACAGTAGGAGAAGGAGTCTGCTCATTCCCTCACTTACAAGGGATCAGAAAGCGAGTGTTTTGGACCTGGAGTTACTTACTGAGGGACAGAAAGCGGTCATTCAGCTTCTCAATTCACTAACCCAGGAACTGGAAGGTGTCAGAGATGCTCCAACTTCACAAACAACTGGAACAGGGACTAAACAGATAGACTGCACCATCATGTTCCTCGTGGCTTAATTGCTCATAGTGCATATGTGTAACTTTAATATGGTTTTCTGGTCGTAGGAATGAAACCAAGGTGTCTTGCATCTCCATGATAGTAGAACCATGGTCTCCATATAGGTCAGAAGGTGGTGTGGAATTGTTAACACTTTCAGAATGATGGTATTGTGACTGCGGACAGGATTGTGTTTAAGTGACATTAAATTTAGTATCACACAGTAACTGTGCATTAAAATGTCAGGGACAATTAAAGTGTCAAGCATACTAGCGTCGCACCTTCATCAGGTGGTAGTGGAGGGCTCGATCCTAACACACAGAACTTATAGCAAAAATTTACAGTGTGATGTAACTGAAATTATACATTGAAAAATTGACTGTCTGTTAAGCCTTTCATCTGTTAGA